>NC_133777.1:72871716-72980246 GCF_003597395.2 Chelonoidis abingdonii | reverse complement strand
GGAGGGCGTGTTGGGGGCGCGCAGGGGGGTTCTGAGGGGGCGGGGGCCAGGCTGCTTGGGGAGGCACAGCCCACTACCGCACTAAGGTGATGGCAACTCATAGTAAAAGCATTTTCTCTCTTGACAGTATATAAAACAGAAGTGGCGCTAGGCTTGTAAGAGACTTTCCAACCTCCTAAGTAGAGTATGGATAAGAAATCTTACATGTGTTCAACCTCAGATGAGTTCTGACTTTTCATGTCCTGGCAGCCTAGTGGGATTGCTGTGATGGCAATGCTTTCAGCCTGGGTCAGGCCAGGGCAAGTCTCAACTCCCCCAGGGGCATCACTTCACTCGATTCAAGAGCATCACTGAGCAGCAAGATTAGGGGTTCTTGACCAGTTCTCCTGTGGCTCTGAGGATCATAGGATATGTTACTACAACCACGAGCAAGGAAAATGGGGTGTTGTTTCCGAGGCAAGAAAAAGGTAGAAAGTTCTCTAGGTCCGTTGCATTTTTTCCCTTGATCTGAGCTATGATAGTCTTAATGTTTTTACACCGCACGACAGGTTTTTGTCTTTCTCTTTCACATGTACAGGAAATTGTGGGAAGTCAACAAAAGAGTATAAACCCTAACGCCCATTACCACTGTCAGAGACACATTCACATGCACATCCGTTCATTTAGCAGACACATATCTGTGAATTTAATGACGATTTATGGATTTTTGTTTGTTCGTTCAGGGGGTTTGCTATTTCTGGCTTTTAAATATAGTTTGCAAACTAAATATTTAAAATGAATTTCCCTGAATAGACAAAAGTGACCAGGTATATTTGCTGAATCTAGTTATATTGAATTTCATCTGAATGTTTTTAGGCTGGGGATTTTCAAGGAGTTAGTAACCAAAATCCCATTATAAATCAGTGTGTGATGGACCTGTAACTCCCTGTGTCCCCTTTGTAGAGCACAGCCTGAATGGACAGCTTATCTCCAGGATGATTAGGACAAAATCTGATGCACTGAGTGATTGGCTGAGTCAGGGCATTAGGACTGGGATGTGGAGCTTTTTCACCTCCAGGTCACTGGGTAATGTGCAAGCCGAGTATGTATTAAGTAGTGAGTTGAAAGTTGTTACCCTTGGAATGTATCAGTTGCCTATATGAAACAAAATGATGAGTTCAGTCTCGGTGGACAAGAGTCTAAGTCTCAAACCCAGTATCCTGACTCATTCCTGTTTCCTTCTTTGGCGTCTCTGCAGAGGGATGGAAGATATAAATATAAAAGAGTGATCCTTTTTCACACTTGTGCAATATTTTTTTCCCTGTTCCTTTCCTGCATCTGGTTTCCTGTCATTCTTGCTCTAATTAAGAAGATATTTTTGTTTAAGCAGAATCTTTTGCTGTTATAATGAACCCCTACTTCTGCCTGCCTGTGAAGGCATAAATCGTCAATCATGTCCCTAGTTGTTCAGTGGCTCCTGTTCACCACCTTATTTTTCATCTAAAGAATAACTAGCATCTTTGTGTAATTTCAGGCATAGTATGCCATTGATTTTTAAGCAGGACTCCCAATCAATTGAAATCTGTGGGGAAATCTTATTAATAATCATTTTATGGCCTAATTATCATGGAACATAGGGGTAGCTGTGTTAGTCTGGATCCGTAAAAGCAGCAAAGAATCCTGTGGCACCTTATAGACTAACAGACATTTTGGAGCATGAGCTTTCGTGGGTGAATACCCACTTCGTCGCGAAGTGGGTATTCACCCACAAAAGCTCATGCTCCAAAACGTCTATTAGTCTATAAGGTGCCACAGGACTCTTTGCTGCTTATCGTAGAAGGCAGCACATTCGGCAATATCTAGAGCTGCTCTTCTAGTTTGAGTGGAAGTGAAAATCCCTAATTACCCCATGGTCTCGCATAGAAATGCAAGAGGAAATCAAAAGGCAAACTTCTTTTGACCTGACTTTTTGTGTGTTTTTCCCCATTTTACAGACTGCAATGCAATTGTTCACAAAGGCTGTAAGGAGAGTCTCACATCCTGTGCAAAAGTCAAAATGAAGGTGAGAGGTTTCATGTCATGACCCTAATATGACATTTATTTTGAAGTGTTTTAGCATACAGACATCGTTTGCAACATGTGCAGGAATGGAATTTCCAGTCTGCTGGGCATAATGTCAGAATCCCTTGCTATGGGGGATCATTCTTCTAAACTCTCCTGAAATTTATGATACTCCCCCAAATTGTAGATTAATTCTGCTTCTCTTGTCTGATGTGAATAGGAAAAGATCATATTCTAGGTTTTGTAAAATGCAGCTCTGTTTGTTTAAAACCAAGGGAAGACTGGGATGGGGACAAGTGGTGGAGGAAGGGGGAAACAAGGACTGGGACATGAAGTCGAGCACAGGGGAGGGGAGAAGGTTGCTCATCTCCCTCTAGTGACTGTCCCATATAAAGGATGCCAGCCTACTACTGCTGTGAGTTACCATGTGAGCCCAAATGACAGGTCTCTGCTGTGGATCCAAAGACTCCAGCAGTGCTGCTGATCATATATATATATGAGAGTCAATATGGTTCCACAATATAGAATTTGTTTTCTAGATGTGATTAAAAAAAAACACACTAGGAAATTACATACAAAAAAGCCTACCGTATAAGAACATTATGGTTGAAAAGTCAAGCACTCATAAGTTAGTAAATGCCAGAATTAAGGTTTGCCCTCTGCAAACTTAACTTGCCCTCTTGTGTATATGCATCATGATACAGTCTTTATATGATCCACAGGACCCCTGCTTCACAGAGTGCAGAGGATGGACAGTACTCAGGAAATGAATCAGACTTGTGTAGTTAATGTGGCAGCTGTAGGTAGGACTCCTGCTTCATTTGTTGTAGAACTTGGAAAGTATGTAGGGAATGAGGCTGTGGACTGCAGGAAGAGGAAGGATAGTCTTGTTGTTTAGTCATTCGAATGCCACCTTGCCTCTGCCCCAGAATTCCTTTGTGATGCTAGACAAGTCACTTAAACCAAATTTTTCTAACGTGATCCCTGTGTCCTTCCCTTTCTTGGTGCCTAACTTGAGATCCTGAGGTCTGATTTGCAGAAGTACAACTGAAGTCAGTGGGAGCTCTGTTCTGAAGAGATACAGTGCTATGTTCTCTGAAGAATCAGGCTATGGGCATCTCAAATCGGACACCCACAATTAATGGACACTTTTGACATTACTGCTTCCGTGCCTTAGTTTCCCATCAATAAAACAGTAAAAAAGAAGAATTGAGTAAACTTATCTAACCTACACTCCATATTCCCCAAATCAGAAGAGTTTTCCCATATTTACCCTTCACTACACTACTGGGAGTAATAATGCCTTACCTCATGGGGTGTGTGAAGATCAACTAATTAACATTTGTGAAACACTCAGGTGCTACATTGAAAAGGCCATCAGGAGATTAATGTTTCTCTATACAGAGTAGGGGTTGAATAGCATGCAGTAATCACAGCGTGGAGCCATGCATTGAACACAGAGGGTAAAACAGATATTGAATAGCAGTTCATTAATGGAGCACGTTTTGCCCTGTGCATCTCCATGTCACCAGAGTGAGCATGTACCATCCCCACCGAGCAACTGAGCATGCTGCAGCCCAGGGCTGCACTGATTTTGCCTGCCATTGCTCTTCCTGGTACCAGGGGCTGTTGTGGCTGTGGGCACAGGAACCCAGAGCAGGAAGATGCTCTCTTCTGTGCCCTCCACACTCTCCTGGCAGCAGAGAGAGGAGCCAGACCTGGGTGTGGTGGGTACGGTGAGCAGGGAGATTGGGATAAGGTTGCAGTGAAATATAGAATAGCTCCCCAGCCTGCGAGCACCATCCATCCTGTGCACTGAACGAAGCATGGCTCCTATAGAAAAAAATAGCGTCTGATCTGTAACTAGAGTACAACGTAATCCATGTGCACCGTGGAACCAAATTAAGGTCACATGGGCAACCTTAATTTTGGCATTTTTTAACTTTTATGTGCTAGACTTTGCAACTTTAATATTCTTTCAAGGCAGTTTTTATATGTTAATATAGATGGTTTTACAAAAGGTAGATTGTGCCAAACCAACCTGATCTCCTCCTTTGAGAAGGTGACAGATTATTTAGACAAAGGAAATGCAGTAGATCTAATTTACCTCAATTTCAGTAAGGCATTTGACACGGTTCCACTTCCATAACACAGAGAAGGACCGGGATATCATACAGGAAGATCTGGATGACCTTGTAAACTGGAGTAATAGTAATAGGATGAAATTAATAGTGAAAAGTGCAAAGGTCATGCATTTAGGGATTAATAACAAGAATTTTAGTTATAAATTGGGGACACATCAGTTGGAAGCAACAGAGGAGGAGAAGGACCTTGGAGTATTGGTTGATCACAGGATGACTATGAGCCGCCAATGTGATATGGCCGTTAAAAAAGCTAATGCGGTTTTAGGATGCATCAGGCGAGGTATTTCCAGCAAAGATAAGGAGGTGTTAGTACCGTTATATAAGGCACTGGTGAGACCTCATTGGAATACTGTGTGCAGTTCTGGTCTCCCATGTTTAAGAAGGATGAATTCAAACTGGAACAGGTTCAGAGACAGGCTACTAGGATGATCCGAGGAATGGAAAACACTGTCTTATGAAAGGAGACTCAAAGAGCTTGGCTTGTTTAGCCTAACCAAAAGAAGGTTGAGGGGGGATATGCTTGCTCTTTATAAATATATCAGAGGGATTAATATTAGGGAGGGAGAGGAATTATTTAAGCTTAGTACCAATGTAGACACAAGAACAAATGGGTATAAACTGGACACTAGGAAGTTTAGACTTGAAATTAGACGAAGGTTTCTAACCATTAGAGGAGTGAAGTTCTGGAACAGCCTTCCAAGGGAGTAGTGGGGGCAAAAGACATATCTGGCTTTAAGACTAAGCTTGATAAGTTTATGGAAGGGGATGGTATGATGGGATAGCTTAATTTGGCAATTGATCTTTGATTATCAGCAGGTAAGTATGCCCAGTGGTCTGTGATGGGGATGTTAGATGGGATGGGATCTGAGTTACTGCAGAGAATTCTTTCCTGGGTGCTGGCTGGTGAGTCTTGCCCACATGCTCAGGGTTTAGCTGATCGCCATATTTGGGGTCGGGAAGGAATTTTCCTCCGGGGCAGATTGGCAGAGGCCCTGGAGGTTTTTCGCCTTCCTCTGCAGCGTGGGGCATGGGTCACTTGCTGGTGGATTCTCTGCAGCTTGAGGTCTTCAAACCACAATTTGAAGACTTCAATCTCAGACATAGGTTAGGGGTTTGTTATAGAAGTGGATGGGTAGGATTCTGTGGCCTGCTTTGTGCAGGAGGTCAGACTAGATGATCATATTGGTCCCTTCTGACCTTAAAGTCTATGAGATGAGTGCCTCTGATTGGAATTCACGGTTGTCCCATGTGCGGGGAGCCCTCTTCACATCCTGGTTTGCCAGGCCACCATGCTGTTCCTGTTCAAGGCTTTTGCTCCTGTCTTTAAATCATAAGTTGTTAGAGGCAAGGACTGTGTTCGCCGTGCTGTTACATTGAACAGCTAGTCACTACAATTATGTATACGGTTCCCTCAGTGATCCTTTTGGCTTTAATACACTTAGCTATCTAGCAATATCAGAACTATATCAGGATTATTGTCTCCCTATTTTACTTCTTATTGTAAATATTTCTCCATATTTGATTACATACCTTGTGATGGCTTGGACTCTATCACCATGCTGAAGATAATGCTGCTTGTAGATACCCAGGGCACGGTATCTGGGTTCTAAGCTGTTCTGAGGGAACTCAGAATGGCGTTACTGCATAATTAAAATAAGGTGTCTGTGGATATACAAAGCCCTTTATTTATGTTGGGCAGGGAAAATTAAACCTCTCTCTTTTTCTTTCAGACACAAAAGGGGGTGCCTCAGGCACACGATACCTCTTCGTTACCCACAGTAATTATGAGAAACAAGAGTAAGAAGCCGTTCCTTCCCTCTTTTCTGGTGTAGCTCCCTAAAAGTTGCTATTTTTCATTGTATTCAGTATAAACTTTTACCCTCGTGTTCAGTTGTTACCCATTTCAGTACAATGAAAGATAAAACATTTTAGGATACAGAAGTGATTATATCCTGTGTGATAAGCAACTTTTGGGATTTTAGAGGCATTGCTCATGTTGTACAAATGGTTGGCCCAGTTCTGTGGTGCCCATATAATCTTATGCAGATACAAGGTATGGAAGAAAGAGGCCATGTTTTCCATATTGGAGACAGTATTTTTAGTGATCGAGCTCTTTTCTGTTGGTTACACAATGCAATGGCACTAGAATTTGGCTGTAGCTGGCCAGCTGAGAATTCTCCTGGAGTGAGTGAACTCTCAGCTGGAAAGAAGACATCAGAGGTGTTCCCTGGGTTATTCATAAACTGGAAGAATATTTAAAACAACATTGAACTGAGTGTTTTGTTCAATGGGGAAGTTAAAATGGAAGGGGTCATTCTAAACTAGGCCATTTCAGTAAGCTGCTCTTATCAGATGGACCAGCAGCACCACTGTGGGAAACAGGAAGGCTCACTAGGGAGAGAAAAAAGAGAGAATGAGATGCAGGGGCTAATGATGATGCGGAGATATGGCCAAGCCCTTCTACATAACTGGATGATCTTTCTCTCTGCATTCTGTGAACTGATGGACAGTCAGAAACTCAGTCCTAAGAGGGGTCAGGGCAAACTGAGAATTGTAAGAGCTCGAAAGAGGTGATAAGAGCACCAAGACAATTTGCTGTGACTGTTTCAGTCATTTTGTAATAAAGTTCTGCTCAGCTTCCCATGAGAGTGTTTCTGGGCTTGTGTATTCCAACCATCCCATCCAGCAGGCGGTACAGTGAGGGGTCAAAGGTCTTTCCTTCCCCCGTTAGGAAATCCCAGTGTTCCGTTTGGTGCTCTGGTCACCACTTCCCTCAACAGGAACACAAGCGTACAATTGAACAGTCTCACAGAAGATAACTGATTGATTACCTTGTTCTTTTTTACCTATATTGCCATAGAAGTTATTTATACTTAAGAATGTTGTGTCTTAAGAGTTTGGAATGTCCAGATAGGTCAAACAAATATAAATTATGTTTGTGTTCAGTATAGGCTCCCGACTTACCTGGGGACTACTTCTGAAGTCTTACTCAGGCAAAACTACTGAAGTGAATGGAAATTATGTCCTGAGCAGGGATTTCAGGAATGGGTCCTGTGTTAACAAACCAGTAAAGACAGAGAATGAGGCTAGATTTCAATGGAGCTATAACAGTTGATACCAGCTGAAGATCGGCCCTTGATTATTTCTAAGCAAAGAGGAAGTGAATTGTTAGAACCTTGCTTAGTCGAGTCATCATAGTGAGTTTAGCAAGGAGTTTGGATGCTGTTTCTTATCAGATATCTGGCATTTCTCTTCTAGCCTCACAACCTAAGGAGCGCCCTCGATCTGCAATACTTGCCCCTGATGAAAACACAGTAACCTCAATATTCAATAATAGGAGATCACAGCAGACCACAACACTTTCAAAAAGTGTCTCAATACAGAACATTGCAGGGTAAGCCTGTGTGTGTACAGTATGCATAGTGTAAGCAGCCTACATTATTCCCCACATTTCGTTAGGAATACATTTATGGGTGTGTGTCACATATATTCTATCACCATATATGCAGAAAAACAAATACTATATACTGTCTGAGGAAAGGGATCAAGATGCAGTAGCTGTGGGAACTATAACTTCAAATTTCCTGTGTGTTGGGATTTAAAATTTTCAACAGTTTGCATGTAATGCAGCCATTCAGAACTCAGGCTAGGAAAAGCTCCATACCATCACACATCATCATGCATTTTGTATTTATGTATAAAATAATTACACACACACAGAGTGCTGCTTTACATAAAGAGTTTCCATTATCATTCATTCTCTTTCATTTTCCCTAACACCAGTGATTTTAGAAAATCCTGTTGGAAGTGTGTTTGCAGAGCTGTGAAGGGGAAAATTATCAAAAGGCTCAGTTTAGAAAAACATCCACAAGATTAACTGCTTATCCAAATGTTAGATGAATTTCATTCAGCTAGAACTTTGCATGTACAGATTCTCTTGAGAGATTTCCGATATTCCTCAGCATTAGCTGAGCTGGAAAAACAGTACCTTGAAAATAAGACGTTGGAATGGCAATACAAAAATGAAAAGTAATTAAATTAAGTTTACCAAACTCTTTCAGACCTCAACTATTCACTTCAGGTTTTAGGGAAATGATTATTTCAGTTAGAAATGTAGATGATCCAGTTTGTTGAGCCCTAATTTGCAGTTATTAGCACTATACATGAAGTATATAAATACATGCGCACACACCACATATATCTGTGCATAATCGGCAACATTTAGTGCAGCTTTTAGTTTTATTTAAAATTATATTTGTTTTATGTACTTTAAAAAGTGATTGATTTGAGTTTTGGAATCCTGAATGGGGTTCTGCATTTCCTTTTTTCTGCAGAGTTGGTAATGATGAAAACATGATACAGACCTGGAAATACCTGTCACAGTCAACAGACTCTTTACATAAAATCAGCCGGGTGAATGAATCCACGGAGTCCCTAACTGATGAAGGTAAGAGATCCCAATGTATTCGTACACAGACAGCCGCATCCCCAGCAAATGGATGGTCTCAACATTGATTTTTAGAAACACTAAATCCTTTAAAAGTGTGTTGATAGCAGTTTTTTTTTCTTTGCTGGAAGATTGAAGCTTATTTACATAAGAGAAAGTACAAAGAAAGACCAAAAAAAGCAAGGGCCCCATATAGTAATTTCTTTATAGGCTAGAGCATTTTAGCATATTCTGAGTGGGGAAAAAATATGAAGCATTTCATTTACATTTGAGTTATGTGGCCTGTGTTTATAGCTCAGAGGTACACCTTCCTCCCCATCTTTCATGCTTTCTCTGTTCTTCCAGTTTATTTGTACATCTACATATCCCTGTATATTTTACTTTTTTCATACTGGCAGGTTCAAAATATATTTTAATTTTTTTTTTAGTTAAATTCATGAATCCAGTGTACATCAAACCAAAAAATGAAGTTATTTTTTAAGCAAGGAGTGCTCTAGGATATAACTAGTCCTTAAACATTTTATATCTAGCCAACACTGGCCTGAAAAGTACAGCATGGTTTTAATTCATTAGGAACTGAACAGAGGACATGATGACAGAGGAATTTCCCAGTTGTCAGGAATTCTCACATGTTGTGTCCAGGCAACAAATGAACAATTTCTTTCTAAAATGTACATAATCTTCAGTTCCAGGCACATCAATTATTGCTTTCTAAGCTTGAAAATACAGATTTCACAAAGCGCTCCTTAACAGTTCTGTTCATTTACTGATGTAAACAAAGGAGGGCAAATTGCATATTAATTACCATGCTATTACATGGTAGATAACTGGTTCTTGCTTGTCTTGTAAACCAGAGTTCAGTATACATGAGAATTATGGACTTGTTTAGTGCATCTAGCAAGTAACCTGTAGAAGTAGTTTGCGTTGTTTCGTACTCACCCAGTAAAATTCGATATAATTGTTTCCATGTCAGTAAATGAGAGTGGATATAATGTTTGTGGCATTCAGAACAAAACCTAAATCTGTAGAATAGGCAATGGGAATTTCAAATGGGACCAGATATCTGTGTATGGTGCTTTTATGCAGGTGCAGACATGAATGAAGGACAGCTCATGGGGGACTTTGAGATGGACTCCAAGCAGCTGGAGGCAGAATCCTGGAGTCAAGTAGTAGACAGCAAGTTTTTGAAGCAGCATAAGAAGGATGTCGTCAAACGGCAAGATGTCATATATGGTGAGATGTTTATTGGTTAAAGAGAAGTGATCCAATTTAGTTTGTGGAAACCTCTAGGTTTGGATAGTTTGTTCATATTTTTTAGTTTGTGACTAATTTGGAATCTTTACGTCAAAGGGAGTTTGCCATTGACTTCACTGGGGCCAGAATTTCGCTCTTGGTGCTTACTGGAAATGAAGATCTCCAATGCCATCTTAGTAAGCTCTGGAATTCTGGATTGCACTTACCTTGAACCATCCAAACAAATTCCATCTCCTGGTTTATCTGGTGATGACCTTTATGCACGGTTACCCATGAGTATAGAGTAGTCAGTTACTTGTATTAGCATCTTCTCCCCCTTGATATAAGTGTCCACTTTTGCTGCACAGAAAAATAACTATATTGAGAGGAGCAACATGGTGTTTTGGTATTATCTGTCCTTCTGCAGTGTTCAGATTCCAACACAATGGTCCCCAAACTTTTTACCTCGCCCCCCTTGCCCTCTGCCCTCCCCCCCAGCTGCCATTGGGAGCCGGGTGCTGAGGCTGAGGCCAGGTCTGTGGCTGGGAGCAGAGCCACAGCTGGTCCAGGGGCCAAGGCTGGGGCTGGGGCTGTGAGCTGGGGCCAGAGCAGCGTGGGATGGCACTCCCTCCTCCCCTGTGTGGGGCTGACCCAGGCCCCACTTCATGCTCTACCCCTCCCGAATGTTCCTCCATGCCCCCCCCAGAGGGGCAGGTCTCACAGTTTGGGGGCCAGTGTTCTAGCAGTAATGAGAGCAAGCACTTGTTCATATAAACAAAGTATGGGGAGGGCTGATCCACCTCCAAGCGATGTCCTACCATGCACTTCGAAAAGAAAAAAATATTTTCACATTGATAATCTAATTAGTCACTATTAAGAGGCAAGAAAAGAAAGAAACTGGTATATACCAATGGCACTGGGAAGCCCAAAGTGTTGCATTTAATGTATTACAGGCTGTTTTCCCCTGAGTTCATATGTATAAATCCCGGTAATACCAGTGTAAGTAATACACACGTCAGAATGGAGAATTATGACCCCATAGCACTTCATTACATTGTAAGCTTCTATGAGCCCTTCTGACCAGCTCGATCTGGTAAGTACCTTTCCTTGGCTTAGCAATGCCAAGTACTCTGGGTTGATACAGAGCCTTGTCCTAGAAGATAGTAATAATGACTCATGTGCTTCTTGTGTTGGACCTGTCCTTGTCTCATGCAGAGCTGATGCAGACAGAGATGCATCACGTCCGCACTCTGAAGATCATGAGTGATGTGTACAGCAGAGGGATGATGCAAGAGTTGCAGTTTGAACAGCAAATGGTGGAAAAGGTCTTTCCTTGCCTGGATGACTTGCTGAACATTCACAGCCAGTTCTTCCAGAGGATTCTGGAGAGGAAGAAAGAGTCCTTGGTGGACAAAAGTGAAAAGAACTTTGTTATCAAGAGGATAGGAGACATCCTGGTGAATCAGGTGAGTGGTGAGACACCCCTGCATGCTCTAAGCACAAGACTGCATGCCAGGAACTCCTGAATTACAATTCTCTCTCTTAGGGCAGGTCTACGCTTAAAAGGCTGCATTGGTGCAGCTGCGCTGCTGTAGCACTTTAATGAAGATGCTCTACGCTGACGGGAGAGCTCTCTGCTGTTAGTGTAGTTAATCCACCTGAGCAAGACGCGGTAGCTCCATTAGTAGGAGATGCCCTCCCACTGACATAGCGCTGACTACACCAGTGCTTATGTCAGTGTGGATATTTCACACCCCTGAGCGACATACTTATTTATACTGAAGTAGTTCTGTAGCATAGACCTGCCCTTATGCTGTCTTATTAGTGGCCTAAGGTGAGTCGCATCACCTCTTCGGGTATGTCTGCCCAGCAAAGAAAAACCCGTGTCTGGCCCATGCCAGCTGACTCTGGCTTGTGGGGCTCAGGCTGTGGGGCTGTTTCATTGCTGTGTAGACTTCTGGGCTCCAGCCCAAGCCCAAGGTCTAGGACCCTATGGGGTGGGAGGGCCCCAGAGCTCAGGTTCCAGCCCGAGCCTGAAAGTCAACCCAGCAATGGAACAGCACCTGAGCCAGAGTAGGCTGGCACAGGCTAGCCGTGGGTTTTTCTTTGCTGCGTAGTCATCTTCTTTGTGCCTCCGCTTCCCTACTTATACAATAGAGATGACAATAATTGTGCATCTTTGTAAAGTGCTTTGAGATTTTCAGGTGAAAGGGTTGATGTCAGGTTTGATGCCTGCTTTGTTTGTTCATGCCACATGGGCAGAAAAGCATCAGCGCTGGTTACAGTACAGTCCGTCATTTATTGCACTAAGCTTGGAATCAGGGGACCTGGATTCCATTTCCTGGGTCTGCTGCTGATTTGCTGTGTGACCCCGGGCAAGCTGCTTCCCATCTCTGTAATTCTTCTCCCCCACCCCGGCTTTGTCCATCTTGTCTCTTTGGAGTGCCAGCTCTTTGTGGTAGGGTTTATACCGCGCCGAGTCTCCATTCTGAAAATTCCACAGATTTCGTTTTTTGAAAGCTACACTTTGGGCTAGATTTATACTGCCAGTGTAGCCGTCCTTTTCAGTGACGGATGGTGGTGATGCCGAGTGATTGATCCCAAGGACTCAGTGTGGGGGCTATAAGTTTGTTCATGTCTTGCAGTTTTCTGGTGAGAATGGGGAGCGAATGAAGAGGACGTATGGCAAATTCTGCGGGCACCACAACGAGGCTGTAAATTATTTCAAAGACCTGCAATCAAAAGAGAAGCGGTTTCAGGCATTCATCAAGGTAGGCACTGGTGGGGGATTTGTTGCTGACCCCCTCAGCATGTGCACACAGCATGTCGGCATGTCTTGGCGAATGCTCTCCATCAGCAGCATTTTAATTTGTCTTGTCTTTTTTAAGAAAAAAATGAGCTGCACAGTAGTGAGGCGCCTGGGGATTCCTGAGTGCATCTTACTGGTAACTCAACGGATCACAAAGTATCCCGTGATATTACAAAGAATATTACAATATACCAAAGGTAGAGCCTGTTTCTTTTCCTAAGCATGTTTTTTTCCTCTGTATCTTTCTCCAGGACCTTTCCCAGTAAAACTGTCCAACTCAGAATCAGCCCGCCAGCTCGCCCGGTGTTTAGTGCCCAGCGCTGCTGTAATTAGAGACTTGGGTTTCATTTCTTCCATCAGGGTTTCAAACCTCAGGCTAGACAGGCCTGAGAGTGCTGCAAAGATACAGCACACAGCCCCTGTAGAAGTGAAGTGCCTTGATATGCTCATCATTACAGCCGTCTCTAGCTAATTGTGGAGCAACATGCAAAGACTCCAAAGACTCCTGTCTTGTCCACTTTGGATAGTGGCTGCAATACAGGGCCTTGGAGAAGGGGATGGCAAAATAAGGAAGAATAAGATCTCAAATCTCCAAGAGGATTCACACTCTCCCTTTGAACCTCTCTTCCATCCCAGGAATCCTACATTACCATACTTTTAAATACTGTATTCATAGAACTTGGCCTCGAATATGACTCTTTATGGGTGATTTGTGATCAAGCGGTTATGGGTGATAAATCCTCAGTCAACTCTCTAGGGTATTTCTCTGTGTCACACAGGCACCTTACTGATTCTGCATGATTAACCCATCAGGAGCGGTCACAAAATCTTAACGCTTGCGGAGATCAGGGGTTAGGATGGTAGAAACATGTGGGAGTAGCCTGCATAGCACATGCTTGCTATGTTCCTGGTTTCTCTCAGTCTCTCACTTAGAGAACAGAAAGGCTCAGTGTACAGTTTAATCTCATCTGCTTTCTGCTGGTCCACGCTGTTTAATCTCTGTGGAAGCCTTTATTAGGTGAGGATGAGATATGGTTTATCTGTGCCACTCCATTTAACATATGGTAAACTCCAGAGGTGTGTTTTGTATGATTTCACCCACAAAATCCACTGGAGAGTGATGTATATGTAATGCTTTCTATTCCAGTTTATCAGTGGGTGTGCATCCTACAGATACATCAGCTGACACTGTAGATTAGCCAAGTAATGGCAGAGACTGACCACTGTGTCTGTATTCATTAATGTTCTGTAATTCAGACCTTTCAAAAGTTTTCAAATATTGTTTGTTTTTTTCTAAAATAAATTTATGTTCAGAAGGGACTATCTTGTTGGCCATTATCCTCCTTATACATAGTCGTCTGTCCCATTGGCGTGGTTTATAGAAGTGTGAGCGAGGGTCTCTGGAATGTGAAACAATTTATTTCACAAATGTGTCACTTCATCAAGACCCAAAGAGATGAGAATTTTGCTACCACGAGGGTGGACCATTAATTCAGACCCTTAAAACTTTTATTGCAGCTTTACTGAGTGTTCCTAATAGAATCTGGTGTTCAAAAATGGCTGCACCTGATTTGCTTGCATAAACAGCTGTATGCACATGCATAATGGCTGCATGCCCGTTTTTATACATGCAGTCAGGTAGCCATGCACTTGGCAGAGGCTGAAAATGTGGTCCTTATTTACCTTGTCCTAGTTTGCCATAGCTCATGCAGAGTATATTTCCTATGGTTCCCCTTTACTGTATAGGCGTCTATTTAAGATTGGTGATGAACTTTTCATTTCTTCTGAATGAAACTTGTCTTGGGAAGATGGTTAAAAATAGTGCATCCGTGTGCTATAGCGTTTGATGACTCAGTGGTAAAGGAAAGGGAAGAAGTAAGAAGTTAAGCTCTGCATGCTCACAATAAGGGTGCACTGAAACTGAAGTCTCTCTCTCACTCCTTAAGAAAACGAAGTGGAGCATCAAGACTTGACCCAGTCGCTAAACCTGGTTAAAGATGTGATAGCTGCGGTCAATAGCAAAGTCAGCAACTATGAAAAGAAAACGCGTCTTACCGAGATCTACACCCGGACGGACAGCAAGTCCATCATGAGGATGAAGAGCGGCCAGATGTTTGCCAGGGAGGACTTGAGACGTAGGAAGCTCATCCGAGATGGGCCTGTCTCACTGAAAAGCACAGCTGGGAGACTGAAAGGTGAGAAAATCCTACAGATCCTGCACTCAAAGGATGTACCCTTCCTGTCTCCCGATGATGGCAGGGCTCATCCATCTTGCAACTTCATTCTCTTTTCTTTGGCTTGGTGGGTCCTCTGCCTTGTACACAGGTTTCTTCTGAAATTGCTGGCCCATTTATTATTCAGATTATTTTATTGATTTTTCTGTTCCTAGAAAGGTGCTGTCAGAGTAAAAACCATGAAAAATCCTTCCCTGTGCTCCTAGTAACACCCTAGATTACTGCCACAAGTATTTCTGCTATTTCTGTTACTGCTTATTTATTTACCTTCCAAACTTTGCCCAGCAAGCTAAGTGATAGGTGTGAGGAAAACCTCGCTTACTGTCATCCTGGCTCCACTGGCTCCTCAGCAGTCATGAAGCAGCTCATGATAGAACCACCCCCACTGTTCCAGTGGGCACCTCCTTGGGAGTCCTGGGATCCAGACTAAAAGAAAATTGGCCACCAAGAGTAAATTAAGAATGAGAGCGGCAGGGCGTGATAGTGCCGTTGCTGGTGTGAACGATGATGCGCAGTTGTCCACTGAGGGCTTGCAGTGGGAGGGCACCGAAGCTAATTAATTAAGGAATGTGATTAGCCATCTGTATCTCTTGGCCATGTGGATCAGCACAATGCTCTGGTTGCAAGGCAGTAATTCATGTTTATATACTGCGGTTTTATACACATCCATTGGCTCTAGGAAATACGCATGCTGAATGTGAAACGCAGCCATTGCAGTTCCCAGTTTTGCTGCCTAGGAGCAGCATGACATTTATATTATTCGAAAGTTCCTCGGAAATGCTCAGCAGAGCCAGCATTGTATTACCTGTTACACTGAAGTAAGTCTCCACTGGGGGCCCGCACTATTTTACTCTGAAATGTCTGAGCCTGCTGCTCCAAACCATTACTGCTTTTTTGTTTCCCTGACATCCCTGCAACTGCGGTATTCTCTATTACATGCACATTACAGGCGAGGGGTAGCCAAATGTACTAACCATCTGAGCCACATATGATAATCTTCAGAAGTTCGAGAGCCAGGCCTGCCTGCTGGGGCTCAGGGCTTCTGCCCTGTGGCAGGGTGGCGGCGCTAGGGGCTTCTGCCCAGCAGATGCCTCCTTTGGGACAGAAGTCCTGAACCCCAGCAGGTGCATCCTGGGGACTGAAGTCCCGAGCCCCCCCCCCCTCCCCCCCCCCCACTCCCTGCGGCAGAAGCCCTGTAAAAAGCCACATGCTGGCTGCTGATCTCTTGAACTGATTTTCATCACTAATGTAAGTAAAAAAGTTAAAGCATTTAATCCCCAACTCATCAAAGCATTGGGCTTAATTGCTTTTGCTGAACTGGACCTGAAATCTTTCAGTGAACTTTGAGATAGGAATCATGTTAGTCATTCTCTCACTCACAAGCAGAAGCTTGCCAAGAGCTGCCAATGTGTATTCCACCCATCAGAAAGGTTAGCTGTTTTCGCTCTCCACCAATATCAGGCATATAATCCTAGTACCCGGGCTTCAGTGGAGTTTGGTCATTTGCCTGTGTGTGTGTGGAACAGGATGATGCATGGAGGTTACCATGTTATGTCTCCAAAGAATGTCTTGATGTGCAGAGGTGAAGTATAAGGTTTTTACAGTGCATCCCATATCTGGCCATCGGAGATAATTTAGATTCCCATATATATGATCTGTTCTGAGGGAAAGTTTAAAGATGGTTTCTAGGTTCCTAGTAGGCTGTCAAGCATTAAAAAATTAATGAGATCTATTGTGTTGGTTAAACAACAATAGAATACCATTATTTAAATATTTTGGATGTTATTACATTTTCAAATATATTAATTTCAATTACAACATAAAGACCAAGTGTACAGTGCTCATTTATGTTTATTTTTTTACAAATATTGCACTGTAAAAAACAAAAAAAAAGTATTTTCAGTTACTTCATACAAGTCCTGTATTGCAATCTCTTTATCATGAAAGTTGACTTACAAATGTAGAATTTTTACAAAAAAACTGCATTCAAAAATAAAACTGTGCAAAACTTTAGAGCCTACAAGTCCACTCAGTCTACTCTAGTCAGCCGTCACTCAGACAAACAAGGTTAGTTACAATTGCAGGAGATATGCTGCCTGCTTCTTGTACAGTGTCACCTGAAATGAGAACAGGCGTTCACATAGCACTATGTAGCGGCATTGTAAGATATTTACATGCCAGATGCGCTAAAGATTCATATGTCCCTTCATGTTCAACCACCATTCCAGAGACGTGTCCATGCAATGATGGTTCTGCCTGATAATGATCTAAAGAAGGCGGATGATGCATGTTCATTTTCATCATCGAGAGATGCCACGCAGACAGTAAGGTGTTTTCTTTTTTGGTGGTTTGGGTTCTGTAGTTTCTGCATCAGAGTGTTGCTCTTTTAAGACTTTTGAAAGCATGCGCTAAACCTTATCCCTTTCACATTTTGGACTGCACTTCAGATTCTTAAACATTGGGTTGAGTTCTGTAGCTCTTTTTTGAAATCTCACATCAGTACCTTCTTTGCATTTTGTCAAATCTGCTTTGAAAGTGTTCTTAAAACAAATATATGCTGGGTCATCATCTGAGACAACTATAACATGAAATATATGCAGAGTATATTTAAAACAGAGTAGCAAACATACAATTCCTCCCCCAAGGAGTACAGTCACAAATTTAATTGACGCGTTATTTTTTTAACGAGCATCATCAGCATGGAAGCATGTCCTCTGGAATGGCGGTCGAAGCATGGAAAGGGGCATATGAATGTTTAACATATCTGGCATGTAAATACCTTGCAACGCAGACTACAAAAGTACCATGCAAACATTTGTTCTCACTTTCAGGTGACATTGTAAACAAGAAGCAGACAATAGTATCTCCCGTCAACATAAACAAACTTGTTTGTCTTAGCGATTGGCAGAATAAGAAGTAAGACTGAGTGGACTTGTAGGCTCTAAAATTTTACACTGTTTCGTTTTTGAATGCAGTTATATAACCATAAAAATCTGCATTTGTAAGTTACACTTTCATGATAAAGAGAGTGCACTACAGTACTTGTATAAGGTGAATTGAAAAATACTATTTCTTTTGTTTACCATTTTTACAGCACATATATTTTTAATCAAAAATAATATAAAGTGTACACTATGCACTTGTATTCTGTGTTGTAATTGAAATCAATATTGAAAATGTGGAAAACTATCAAAAATATTTAATTTATTTCAATTGGTGTTTTATTGTTATAAGTGCGATTAATCATAATTAATTTGTTTGAGTTAATCGTTTGCGTTAACTGCGATTAATTGACAGCCCTAGTTCCTAGGAATGTTTGTGACTGTGGACGGTGGTAAGGCAAAATATTTCTCTTGCTGTAGTAATCATTGAGTGGATGCTAGAGTTTACTTCATTGCCCTTTCTCCAGTGCCTAAAAAAACTCAACCCCCATAGAAAAGCACCTGGAGACTCAAAATTTAGTCACTGAGGATTTTCAGCAAGGATTGCACAAGGTCAACCTCCCGACAATCAAATCCAGAAGAATGAAAGGAATGAACTTAATTCTTAAGTACCAAGTTTATAAAATGATAAAAAAACATTATTAATAATAATTACAACTTAATTTCTACAACATTACATGGTTACTTTATAATCCACATGTATTACCTTTACAGTATACATAAAAATAAAGAAAAAAAATACATTTAAACAGGTCAGTCCCCACCAAAACACAGTGAGAAAAAACTCAGAGTTCCCAAAAGCTGAGGTTGAGTTCACCTGAGTCTCAATTAGTCTTTGATCACCAAATCTATACAGTCGGCTGAGTCAAAACCAACATCTTGCCTCCACTTGCCTGTAGAAATCTTCAGTTGGAATCCATGCAGACTCTTCCTCCTCCTCTGCTGAAATCACTCAGCTAGTCAGTTAACTAACCACTCAGTTAAGTTTATAGATTTAAAAAAATCCGGTAAAAAGAAACAAAAATAAGAATAGAAAAATATAAATGACTCTTTCCTCATTATCACATTTAAATAAAAGTTGGGGAATCATACTGGTTGAGACAATTTAAACTATAACAGTTTGGCTAAAATTAAACAGCATTCAGAGTATACAGTTAAAATAAAATAAATTAGTTTCCCCTCCCGTTTTCTTCCCTCTATAATTAACACTGCCAGTGCTTCCCTGCTGGGTGAACAGTACCACCAAGTTGCTGCAAAATGCTTCGGAGTTAGGGAAAACAGCTGCTTTCTGCTCTGCTCAGCTCAGCCTGTCCCAACCCACAGAGTGCAGGCAGGGCAGTTGCTTTGCAAAAGGCTAACTACTTGCCCTCAAGAAGTCTGAGTCCAGCAACAGGGAACCTATTGAGCATACCCAAAACTACCACACCCAATTCCAGAAACTTCTGAGTGTGGAGAGCTAATTGTGCATCTGCCTAGCAGCAGTGACCCAGACACAACTCATTCTTACCCACCCCCAGTAGATCTCTTAAAGAGATATCTCCCTATTTGGCATGTGGGTTAGTTACACTTTCATGAGATCTCAGTTAGCATAAGTTATATTATGCATTTCCCATAGAAATAATGGCTCCCAGTACCAGAGCCAATAACTAGCCAGTAGAGATGAGTCAGAAGTTCCAGATGGGAAAGCATCCAAAAGTTTAGAACCTGCTTGTCCTAACTTCTGGGATTTGTAACTGGAGCCAGGAGAAACACAGGAATAGCTTTTCTTGAAGTATTTTGGTCTTTCCTCCTCTGCACCAAAAGCAGAAAGTGCAGTGGAAATAAAAACAAACCAAAGTAAAACAAATCTTCCCTGAATTTTTACAAACCCCCAAAGAGATTTGGGTTTGGTTTGAGACTTCAGCTAAAGTTTGGTTCATATTTGATCTGAAAGGGATCTTGTTCCTTCAAAAAGCCTGGAAGGAATTACGCAGGGGATGAGTTAGCTTTTGAGTTTACCTCATCTGTATATCACAAGGCTTCGTAGTGTATTACACAGAAACTCTTTGTGCGGTGGGGCTTGGGTGGGGCATCAAGCTTACTATGTAATCTTGTGATGTATCATGAGGCAACTTGGAAGGTAGAATGTGTATTTTGGGGAAATATCCTTGCTCTGATTCAGAATTTTATATTCATCCTCTTTGGATTTCTTTCTTTTCTCCTGCTTGAGTCAGATTCTCCCCTCTGAGGCACACCCGTTTGGCTCCTCATGAATTCAGAGAGAGCCATATACATCTGTGGGCAGAGTCAACATTAGCTGCTGAAGTTAAAGTGCCTGGGGAAGAAATTGCCGCTGACAAGTGTTGTTACAAGATAATTTGCACCACTCATGAGAGGAGAGCAATAAAACCAAACAGATATTTTGCTTGAGGATAAAAATATAGATTATCTGAATGAATAGGGTGTATGTTCGGGGAACATCCCTTGCTTCCACTTCCCCAGTTTTCCACGACTCTCGGAGGGCTTGTGGTTTGGAAAAGAACATCCCATCTGACTCCTTTCAGTGGTGATTTTACATTGCCCAGGGGAGTCGCTATAGAGAGAGAGGCCGTTCTCTTTCCAGGAGCTGAGTATATTGCCTCCGCAATGCTTACAGTTCCTACTAACTAGGAAGCAAAACACACCAAACAGCAAACTAATCCACCTTCTTAGGATAGCCTGAATTATCACTCTTATGCTCACCAGGAGCTCTAGAATGCATGGTATTGCTAAATAAAAGGTATTGGTAGGCACTAGAACCAGTGATTGACATAGATAGATATTTGGTGATTTAACCTTGGTGTTTTTTCTCTGTTGTAGAGGTCCAGGCTGTCCTCCTCTCAGATATGCTGATATTCCTTCAGGAAAAAGACCAGAAGTATGTCTTTGCCTCATTGGTAAGGCTTTGGTGTTTTCTCTTCCTTTCTTTTACACAGATGATCCTTGGTATGAATTTAGCAATGAAAGAATGTCACTGCCTGCTACATTCCTTCGTTTTTTATTGGACAGATCACTTTGCATGTAGCAGTTTTGTTTCCTTAGCAGACTCCATTATTTTCTATTGAAAACGTGTCTTAATTTCTCCCCCTCCTACTCAGTGATTTCTACAGTGATTTTGATCATTTGGTAATTGTCTCTGAAAATAAGCCTGTCATTGGATACATTTATTCTTCATCAGCCTGTGCTAATCCTGCTCACTTAGGAGGGAAGAACGTGAACTGTGTACAAATGAATCGCAGCAGAAAAAACAGGCCTAATAAGCAGCAAAGAATTCTGTGGCAACTTGTAGACTAACAGACGTTTAGGAGCATGAGCTTTCATGGGTGAATACCCACTTCGTCGGATGCACGTAGTTGAAATTTCCAGGGGCAGGTATATATATGCAAGCAAGCTAGAGATAACGAGGTTAGTTCAATCAGGGAGGATGAGGCCCTGTTCTAGAGTTGAAGGTTGGTAAAACCAAGGGAGGAGAATACTGGTTTTATACTTGGCAAGCCATTCACAGTCTTTGTTTTAATCCTGAACTGATGTGGTCAAATTTGCAGGTGAACTGAAGCTCAGCAGTTTCTCTTTGAAATCTGGTCCTGACATTTTTTTGCTGCCAGGATGGCACCTTAAGGTTCTGCTATAGTGGTGACCAGGGAGTTGAAGTGTTCTCCTACAGGTTTTTGTTATATTGCCATTCCTAATATCTGATTTGTGTCCATTATCCTTTTCCGTAGAGACTGTCCAGTTTGGCCGATGTACATAGCAGAGGGCACTGCTGGCATATGGTGGTGTATATTACATTGATGGACGTGCAGGTGAATGAAGCGTGATGGTGTGGCTGATCTGGTTAGGTCCTGTGATGGTGTCGCTGGTGTAGATATTGTGGAAGAATTGGCATTGAGGTTTGTTGCATGGATTGGTTCCTGTGCTAAGAGTTACTATGGTGCGGTGTGAGTTACTGTGAGAATATGTTCAGGTTGGCAGGCTGTCTGTGGGCAAGAACTGGCCTGCCCAACCCAACGCCTATGACAGTGGGGATCATTGTCCAGGATGGATTGTAGATCCTGATGATGGTTTGGAGAGGTTTTAGCTGGGGACTGTATGTGATGGCCCAGTGGAGTCCTGTTGGTTTTTTCTTGGGTTTGTCTTGCAGTAGGAGGCTTCTGGGTAGACGTCTAGCTCTGTTGATCTGTTCTTATTTCCTCGTGCGGGTGTTGTAGTTTTGAACATGCTTGGTGGAGATTGTAGGTGTTGGTCTCTGGTCTGAGGGGTAGAGGCAGATGCTGTTGTACCTCAGTGCTTGGCTGTAGACAGTGGATCGTGTGCATGTGCCCGGGAGGAAGCTGGAGGCATGAAGGTAGGCAATAGCGGTCGGTAGGTTTTTGGTAGAGGTGATTTAATGTGACCGTCACTTATTTGCACCGTGGTGTCTAGGAAGTGACCTCCGTGTAGATTGGTCCAGGCTGAAGTTGATGGTGGGGGTGGAAGCTGTTGATCGTGGTGGAATTTTTCCAGAATTCTCTTCCCATGCGGTCCAGATGAATGAAGATGTCATCATGTAGTGTAGGTAGAGAACGGGCATTGAGTGCGACGAGAGCTGAGGAGCGTTGTTCCAGGTCCGCCATAAATAATATTGCATATTGTGGGCGCAATGCGCGGTGCCCATAGCGTGCCACTGTACTGGAGGATATATATTGGCATGCCAAATTGAAATAGTTGGTGTGAGGATAAAGGCACAGAGCCTTCAGCAGCCAGGTTGTGGCTGTGGCCGTCATCAGGGATACACATGTTGCTGACGCATCTGCTTGTTAATTCCATCTGTGTTGTGGCTGTTTGTGTAGAGAGCCTCCTAACATTCCATGTTGGCTCGGAGTAGTTTTTCTGGAAGTGACCAATGCATTGTAGTTTCCTCAGGAAATCGTGGTGTCATGGAGATCACCTGGGAGATAGCTGCCGTCCACCCAAAATAAAATAAATTAAAAATACGCCATCATATTGCCAGCAATGGCCCTCTGTTATTGTACATCGGCCAACTGGACAGGCCTCTATGGAAAAGGTAAATGGACAAACTCAAATATCTAGGATTGGCAATATACAAAACCTGTAGAGAGCACTTCAACCTCCCTGGCACACAAATAAGCAGATCTTAAGGTGGCCATCCTGCAGCAAAAAAACATCAAACCAGACTTCAAAGAGAAACTGCTGAGTTTCAGTTCATCTGCAACTTTGACACCATCAGTTCAGGATTAAACAAAGACTGTTGAATGGCTTGCCAAGTACAAAACCAGTTTCTCCTCCCTTGGTTTTCACACCTCAACTGCTAGAACAGGGCCTCATCCTCCCTGATTGAACCAACCTCGTTATCTCTAGCTTGCTTGCATATATATACCTGCCCCTGGAAATTTCCACTACATGTGTCCAACGAAGTGGGTATTCACCCACGAAAGCTCATGCTCCTAAACGTCTGTAGTCTATAAGTTGCCACAGGATTCTTTGCTGCTTTTACAGATCCAGACTAACACAACTACCCCTCTGATACTTGAGGCCTAATAAATCAGTCTAAAAAGCAAAAAGCACAGGAACAAAACCCTACTGCTGCAGTAAAGTTCGAGAAGCTCGCAAAGCAGCATGCTATAGGAATATATTTGTCATGGACCAGTTCATGTCAACAAAAACAGGAGCTTTGGAGAAAGTCCTAGATGAAATAGACAGGCAATGAGACATGCTGACCTGATTGAAAAAAGGGCACCAGTGCCCCAAAAACAGTGAATAGCTATGGGTCTGACAGGGATGCATCTTTCATGCGTGCTTCAAAGAGAAGACTTTCTCTGTTCCTCTTGTTCTTCCCATTCACTGAGCCACATTTCCAACCCCCCTGCTGCCAGCGCAGGGCATTTCTTAGCTCTTCAGCTGGCTGTGGTGCACACAAGGGTCATGCTGGCAAACCTCTACTAAAGCATACCCTCTCCCCCCAAAAAACCCCTGTGATTCTGTAAAGATCACAAATGAGCCCGTTGGACTATGCATGCCACAGGTGGGAAGAGAAGCTTTCAATGGTAACAGAGATTACACAGAGATATTACAGTGACCCTAACAGCTCATTGCACATAATCTTCCATGGAATCCTTGATGCAACAGTCTCATAAAAACTTCCGTAGCAGGAGTCGGCTTTACACTACAGAGAACAGGAAGGATTTTGGTGCAATGTGAAGAGAGGATGTGATGCAAGGAGTCTGAGGGAGGGAGAGCAAAGGCAGTGGCAGTGAAACCGGGACCAGCAAGCCATACAGAGAGTGATGATATGAGATAGAGTCCAGGAATAGAGAGCACAGACATCAGGATGTGAAATCAGAGCAAGTTCTTGGAGAGTCTAGAAAACCACAAAGGCAATTTTTAATTCTATCCAGGGACAGTTGAGGGCAGTTCTTCCTTAATGGTCAGAGGAAGGTGATACCAGCGTTCTGGGCTCAGTAAAATAAATTACTCTCAGAATGCACATGTTGGGTGAGGCTAGCACTTCTTTTGGCATGTAGTTGCTAAAGGTGCTGACAAGTAGGAAGGAGGTGTGACTGCAGATACTAGGAACTTTTGAGCAGTTTTTGCCAGCCTAAAGCTCTGGTGTTTTTTGTCTGTCTTCTCACCAATCTTCTCTCATCTGAAGGACCACAGATCCACTGTAATCTCTCTGAAGAAACTGATTGTACGAGAAGTGGCCCATGAGGAAAAGGGTTTATTCCTAATTACCACCGTAGTGAAAGATCCAGAGATGGTAGAAGTCCATGCCAGCTCCAAGGAGGAACGCAATAGCTGGATACAAATAATTCAGGACACAATTAACAACATGTAAGTTAACACGCTATTTGTGTGGTTTAGACGTTTCTTACATACTCTGTTGTGGTAGTAATTGAGGTGTATCTCTCATGCAGGGACAAAGACGAAGATGAAGGAATCCCTAGTGAATCAGAACTGGAAAAGAGAGTGTTGGACACCAAAGCCAGAGAATTAAAAGGTAAGGCTGCGGGGGCTCAGAGAATCGTTGGGTGAAGCTTTGCAAACCTAATGTTGAGTTTTGTGAAACTTTTTTCCATTTCTGATTTTAACCGTGGTTTTTCAGGGAAGATAGAAGCCTGAACATTGCAAACAATTAAAATCCTTGTTTGAAAGTCAGTCTTGTTGTGGGTTGTAAGACTGCCAGGGGCCAGTACCATGAAAAGCTCTGAATCTCCAAAGTTTCAAATTCTGATCCAAATCTAGAACCCCCAGTTTTCAGTTGGGCTGAAAGTTGACAGAATGAGTTCTCCCTTCCTCATTGGGACTAAAACAGAACTGCAGCCGAAGTGAAACAATGACGTGTCCTTCCGAACAGGGAGATGACTTCCCATGGGGTGATGGCCTCCACTTGTGCCTTCAGAAAAGGCTCTTATAACTGTGATGCAGCATATGTGAGGCACAGGCAGATAGTTGATATGTCAGGTACTCTGCTTCTCTTTTGCCTCTATTAGTCAATAGTTCTAGTTCTTTTTAGGTGCCAGTGGCTTTCAGCTGTGAAGAAAATGAATTTTGTGGCTTAGGCCAGCATGATCTAGGAGTGGCAAGATATTTGGGAAAGGATTAGGATTCAGGTCCCCATCTCTCAGCCCCTAGATGTACAGGCAGCTGAGAGAACTGCTGTTGTAATACCCACCGGCCAGGGCTTGGAGCTACAGAGCGCCCTCCTCACTAGAGGGATTGACCCAACATGCAGGGTGTTTTGGTTGTGGAAGGAGGAGTAAAGAGTGAAGAAATATACCTATTCAGTACTGTTTCCTCTGCTGCATCATTGGTCGAGCAGATAATATGTGGCTTTGCAAGTATCGCTAGCTCAGTTACTTTACTGCACTGTAAAAGCTAAGGTGCCATTCAGGTGGGAGCATTTTCACAGGATAGCTGTTTCCTGCTAACAGATAAATACTGTTCCCAGGATGAGATGTGTCATTTTGAAGCAGGCGCCTTCTGGGACAGAGCTCTGCTGAGCTGTCTTTGTTTCTGAGACACCAAATGGCCAACGTAGCTGCAGAAATTCTGTTTGTTGGCTGTAGTTGCAGCATAGGTGCAGGAGTGTGTATTTAAATGCAAAGTAAAAAAGCCAACAAGCAGGGCAGAGAGCACAAGAGTGCCCAATCCCGGATTAATGCAAGTACCGCAACATGGCTGGCAAGTTACTCCTGCCTACGAGTAGAAGTGAGGCCAAAGAAACGAGTGCGAAGCATAGTGCCCTGATACCACAGAAAGGAGGACTGTGCCTAGTGCCTACCTATGTTTTCACCCTCAAGTAGCCTCCCCTCAGGTCTGAGATGTAAAAAAGGTCAAAAGCCAAGTGAATGCAATCACCTGGGAAGTGCAGTGATCCTCTGGGACTGTTATCCTGCAGTGTTTGCACCACTGTGTGTATGAATTTATATTGAAAACTGAGCATTGAGCAGCCTGCGTACTAGGAAGGCAATACTGCTGAGAACCCCAGCTCTCTGGGGGTTCTGAAATGTTTCGTTGTGAGCATTAGCCCAAAACAGTTTAGAATTTGTTATTTTTTACTGGTGATTGACTCTGGTATTCGCTGCTTAGAGTAACTGTGGTCACACTGTGTCTAAACCTAGATGGTCTGAAATGAGGTTATAACCCCCAGTGTGTCTCAAATGCATCTGTGAGAGTGACATCTCATCGATCTGCATTAGTTTCATGTCTCCCAACTTCATTTGGAGAAACAAAGTTTGACTCCATGGGGACTGCTCCTTGTGAGAGCATATAGCTAGGCTTGGAAGGATTAATTTTTTTGTTAGTAAATGTCAATTTCACTGTACACACACCAAAAAAAATTGTCCTCAATAAAAATCTAAATCTGCAGACAGATGAAGTAAGAAAAGTGTTGCTTGAGATCTTAACTTAGTTTGATTTGAAGATATTTACTTTGTATGTTTTCAACTTGATGCTGACAATTTGTGTTTTAATGGTTATAAAGCGCTAACTTTTTGAATCTCATCATCTACCGTTATTAAATAATTCTCTGACACTCCCTATTGTCTGACACCTCCCCTCTGCCGCCCAGTAACTTCCTGCAACAGTGAAAATTTAAATCAATAAAAATGGGAAAAGCCCTAATTTCCTGGAACTGTGTACATTTAAATAGATGAAAATTGGGCGGGGGGGGGGGGGATTAAAAATAAATGTTGATATTACCTATCAAAATTATAAAAAAATTAAAAAAAAAAGATCAGTGTCTGCCAAGCCTGCTTATAGACTCTGTATACATTCCAGTATCCTGGGACCAACATGGCTGTGACAACACTGAAAGGCCTAAATGTAGCCATTCAGATTGTAAGCAGCACACAATTCCTGCTGTTCTTTGATTTACCACATGATGGGGCCCATGTCACAGGGATTATTCGGTTTCCTTAGGGTAGCATTGTTTTCGGTTTTAAATTTCTCTTTTCCTGTTCACCCACAGAACAGCTTCAGCAGAAAGATCAGCAGATCCTAGCTCTGCTGGAGGAAAAGGAGAAGATTTTCCGGGATATCACTGACTGTAGCATGCAAGAGGATGGCTCGGTCTCCAGAGTGCTGTTCAGGTCCAGTACAGAGGAAGCACAAAAAGGAGAGACCATTATGAAAAGTGCAATAAACGAAGGTAAGCAAACCAAATGGTCCCATTAATTACAGTGTCCAAAACAGCCGTGTGGTGTTGAATTCATGAGTGCTCAAATGCCACCTTCAGGAGAATGACACTTCTCTGATAATGAATAAACAGTTATAATAATATTGAACATAACTAAAGACACAGTACCGTCCTCAGAGAGTAAAACATGTGAGACAGACAAGGCTCACCAATTCAGGAAAGGAAGGGGATGATGATGATCAGTGAGAAGAAAGCAGTAGAGGTACCTGAGAGTCTTCATGCTGCTGATCCAGCACAGGCGGAGCAAGCCCTGCACAGAGTTTGGGCTGTGTCAGGGCAGTGCAAAAATGAACTTTCATCCCGTTGCCCACCAAACACTGCTCTGTGTTCTGTGCAACTCAGTTACACCCCTGGATCTGGTCCTTTGTTTGAAACATGGGCCAGGCTATCTTTGGTTACACTCCCCTCCTGCCACATAATGGAATATAACGGCTAGGCTAAATGGATTTCCATACCACAGCAAGAGTTTATGGGTCTGGTATCCACAAGAGGCACTTGAGTCTTTTGGAAAATCCACAAGTAGATGTAGCCCCACTTTCCCTTGGTAAATTACACAGCAGGCTGAAGTTAGAAATCCTGCCTTTGTGCAAGAATGTACCAAGAACATTTGCCAAGGGGGAGGAGGGTGATGGGAAGCACATGTAAGACTCAGTGTGTTGGACTTAAGGCCTGACATACAATTATATTTTTGCAGGTGGAGCACCTGCACCTCTCTTACTGTATCATGGTCTTCTATAAATCCATTAAAACTTTATACAAACAAGTGTGTGCTTTTTACTGACCTGACACCTGTAAGCCAGAAGAAAAAACACATTAGTCAGTAAATACTGAGGATGTTTTTTAATGGACCTTTTTTCCTGTGGCTTTTTATCCTTTCAGTTGAATATTTGCAAAGCTTGATTAGTAGGAGTCTAGGGAGTGCACTTGGGGCTGCTGACCTGCTGCCAAACTCTGAGCAAGAAGGGGGAGTTGGCCCCATCTCCCTTCCTAGAAGAGCAGAAACTTTTGGAGGATTTGACAGTCATCAGATGAATGCGTCCAAGTGTAAGTATTTCTGTGCATTGTGCATGCATGTATGTATGTATGTATGTATGTATTAATACCTTACACCTGGTTGGCAGCTACCTCATAAAGGACTCAAAGTACTTATATATCTAAATGAATTTAGCTTCCTAACCCTCCCCGTGAGATTGGTAAATATCCCTGTACCCATTTGACAGATGGGGAAGGTGCAGCATATAATTGTGGAATGACTTGTCCCAGGTTCCTGAAGGTGTGTGACTGAGCAGGGAATAGATGCCAGCTCTCCTAACTTCTAGTCCTGTGCTTTCCTCTCAAACCATCTTCCCTTCTTTACACACAAAGTACTTGTATGCTTTTGCCTTACTTATGTATTTGTTTCTTTCACTTCCGCTTCAGTGCTTCTATATCTGCAGCCCTCTTCCTTCCTCTCCAGAGGGCTAGCACCTCCCAGCTTGAGAGCAAACTGAAGTCCTAGCTGCAGTCTAACACCACCTTTCCTTCTCCCTCCCTGCGCTGTCTACACACATGTGAACCAAATGCAATCAAGCATGTCAACCCCGCATTGAATTTAGTCTCCCACAGCCGAGCGAATGAGTATGTTTGTCTACAGCAGGCTCCAGAAATTTTCATACCCCCCAGAATTCAGCCCTGTGTGCTCTCTCCTACCCTCCCACCCCAACTGTGGTAAGCTGTGCTATGCTAGCATCGCTGTGTCAGCACTGGACTCCCCCACCCTCTTTCCAGCCTTGCTGTTTCTGCACTACAGGGTAAGCTTAAGCACCAAACAATCTGCTGTGTGCCATATGTAAGAGTTTCTTAGCCATTGGAAGGCCACAAAGTTCCCAGCAGGTCCTGTCCTACCAATGGTAAATGCATTGGCTCAGGGAACCTTAGGGATTTTGTTTAGGTTGCACCTTCTTGCTTTTTAGTGCAGCAATACTTTGGACAGCCTCCGGCTGGACTGCTGAGATTTCACTGCTTAGCCCACCCTTTACCTTGCCTGGGCTTCTGCAGAGAAATGCTCATGTGAATTAGATAGTGAGAGATCTTGAAGAGGCTTTGGGAGGAGACTGTAGGGTCTTCTGGATAAGGCGCATGTCTGGGTGTCAGGAAACCTGGGTTCTATTCCCAGCTCTGCCACTCACTCCCTGTGTGACCTTGGGCAAGCCTCATAACCTTATTTCCCTATCTGTAAAGCAGTAGTAAATGATCCTTTACCCATCTACATGGAGGACAGTGACAGGTTCTAGGACCCTCCAAGATAGCATAGGCTGAGGTTTAGGGTTGGTTATTGTTTGTTTGAGTTACCAGTAAAGCCAGACTCCAGGAAGGGGCTACGGTTGGACTGCATGTGGTGTGCTGTAAGCTGTTCAAAGCAGGGTTGGATGCTTATACCATGTTGGTAAAGCACCTTGAAATCAATGGAAGAAAACTACTAGAGGAGTGCCATGGGCACAGGTGAGTCTTTTCACGTGGTATGTCTCAGTTGGAAGCACTCTTGTGAGCTGTCCAGCTGGAAATTAAAGATCCCAGGGGATAAATCAAGTGTCCTGATCAAAATTCCAGAGTTCTACTGTGCAAGGCTGTGGGTGAGCTACTGGCATATACTAGCATAGTATACTTTGCACACGTATACTGCACTACTAGTGTCTAAGTCCTCCAAGTCAAGTTTGCATGGATAGCCTTGAAACATAGCTTGATGTAGTAAGATCTGACTTGATAGTTGTCACTCACACTACATGTTCTAAAACAACTTGTCTTGGAGACCAGACCAAATGTGCTAGTGAAATGGAAACAGGTTATGGAATTGAGAGATTTCTAACAGATGACCCTGAAGTCAGCTTGCTAAATTTTCAGCATACTATTTGAAACCAAAGCTGGTCTCTAACCTATGTTCTTCTCCACTCTCTGTCATCAGTGGTTGATATTTATTGGTACAAATAGGAAGCAAACATACATATGTGAAGAGCATGGCTCAATGGCATGCATCCACTTTTCAAGTCCTTTTTTCCCATTTTGCGATTGCTAATGACTGAGGATTTTGGCTGGGGTTTGAAAAAATCAGTGACCTGTGCCAACCTGATGTGTTTCTTTTAGGTGGAGAGAAAGATGAAGGTGATGATGCTCAGGATCTCCGGAGAACAGAATCAGACAGCATTTTGAAGAAGGTACTACTATTGTGTGTGTGTCAAACATCATCCATGGGCCTTTGACACTTTTAACACTTGAATTGTAGCTTCTTTTTAAATCAAAAAGCATATATTTATGGACATACTAGATCAAGTTAAAACTCACCCCACTGGGGAAAAAAATGGGGGCACATGCTCAAAACCAATTTTACGCTAACTAAAATTTCCTCTTTAAAACAATTTTACTGGGTAATAGACTCTTCCGTGGACTGGTTATCTGCCATCTGTCTGCAAATCAAGTAAAACATGTCTAATTATGCATCGTTATTGAAATACCAAGGCCAAACATAACCTCACACCCATTCTCTGTGGATGAATTTATCAAGTCACTACAAAATGATCACTAATTAATGTTTGATTTTATGATTTTTCACTTACTACAAACTACATGAGTTCTGCCCTTCCAAAAAGGAAAACAGGAGTGTATATCTATGATTAATCCTACTTAGAAAGAGGCTTCCTGTGATTTCTCATTTGCCTTTTTATTAAATCAATGTGTTCTTTTTACAGGGGGGAAATGCTAATTTGATGTTCGTGTTGAAAAGAAACAACGAGGTGAGAACAATCTCCCTGGCTTAACTGTGTGGATTTTTTTCCCCTTTAGTTTAGGTACCAAGTATTTCAGTAGGTGAGACTAAAGTGTAATGAGACACTGTGTTATGTGTGCATTTAGGCTTGGATGCTCAGACTAAGGATTTGCTGACTGGCATCTAATTGCCAGCCGTAGGATACGCATTGATTATAGACATCCAGGTTTAATTACAATTAGAAAGCACGTGACTCTATTTACCATGCATCTGCGGATAGAATGAGTATAATTGTATGATGCAGGTGCAGTGAGTTGCGGCAATTAGATTTCTATTCTCCCTTTGATACGCTTCGGTAACTCCCAATTAACTCTAATGGCAGCTAAGTATCACAATGAGCAAAGATTCCCTTAATAACATTTATTACACAAGTATTGGAAATACTGCAGTTTTTGTCAAATGAATTTTTGTATTAAACAAGTAATTACAGTATGTTCAGCAGGATTGAAAGAAGCACTTAGCCAGTGTTTTGAGATACGGGAAGTCACCCAAAGCATCACATTCTGTTGGCATTATACCAGTATATGATATTGGAGCACTTGCCTTTAAGGCCTGTATTTTCAAAGGGCCTCCAATAATATTCATGCAGCATTTGTGTGCCCATTATTTTGCAGAGTCTCCCTGCAACATAAATGCAGGGGTTTGCATTTGTGCACAGACATGACAGGCGCACATTCTGGGCCATTTTATGATTTTTACCCCAACAGTTGTTTCCCTGTAAGTTTGAAAATGTGGTCAGCTCATTCCAGTCTCTTTCCCTCCCAGTGTCATTCCCCTAGCATCATCAGCTCTTCAACCTGTTGATCCAGCAGGAAATAGTTTAAACCAGAGATCTGCAACCTTTGGCCCGCGGCCCATCAGGGAAACCCCTGACGAGACAAGACGGTTTGTTTGCCTGCAGCGTCCGCAGGTTTGGCCGATCACAGCTCCCACTGTCCACAGTTCGCCATTCCAGGCCAATGTGGGCTACAGGAAGAGTCGCCAGCACATCCCTCGACCCGCGCCACTTCCCGCAACCCCCATTGGCCTGGGACAGTGAACCGTGACCAGTGGGAGCTGCAATAGGACGAACTTGCCAATGCTGCAGGTAAAGAAACTGACCCGGCCTGCAAGCGGATTTTCCTGACGGGCCGCCTGCCAAGGGTTGCCAATCCCTGGTTTAAAGAAACACCCTGCAAATTCCTGTGAGGTATCAACACTCCCATGGTTCTGTGCATGATTCACGCACCTTGTTGTGAGAATATGTGCACGCCAGATGCCACGGTCAGGTTCTTTCAATGACTGGTCGCTGCACTGATCGCTGAGGAAGGCCAGGGTGAGATTATCTTAACTGTCTCTGAGATGCCCGAGAGAAATGGATAGCTAAATAGATACCTGTGACCAGTACGTGTGTTTGGAATAAGTAAGTACAGGGAAGAGAGCATGTTAAGAGTTGGGGAAGTAGAAGGATGTCTGTGTGGCTTTAAATAAAGTGGCATGGCTTTGTAAACCTCATTGCTAAGGCTATGATTTAATCAGGAGTATTTTTTGTAAAAGTCATGGACAAGTCACTGTCAAGAAACAAAAAATCACCGCCCGTGACCTGTCCATGACTTATACCATAAATATCCCTGATTAAGTCTTTGGGTTGGGGAGCATCACTGGGGAATGGGGAAGGAACCTGCAGCACCAGCTGCCGGGAGGGTAGAGGGAGTCTTGTGGAGCCCGCTGCCAGGTGGGGAGAACCCCAGGGAGCCAGCAGCTGCTCCGGATGAGCCGGGAGCGCTGCTCAGGTGATCTCCTGGGCAGCCACATCTGCCGCTGCTTGGGGGGTCCCTGGGGCCAGCTGGCCAGGGCTGCCAGAGCAGTGGCTGGCCCTGAGGCTGCTCCAGCAGCAGCTGCTGCAGAATTGCTCCAGCAGCAGCTGGTGTGGCTGTCCCCAGGGCTGCCTGAACCGCTGGGCACAGGGCCAGCTGCTTGGGTGGCCCTGGAGTCAGCCACACTGGCCACTGCAGAAGTCATGGAGGTCACAGGAAGTGATGGAATGAGTGACTTCCGCGACCTCTGTGACAAACACAGAGCCCTCCTCTTTGGTAGAGTTATAATGTAAAAGACAAGGGCTTTGCCTGTGGTCAGACAGTAAGGTGAGGTATAACAGCAACACTCTTGTGCTTTTGTTTCCTTGCAGCATGTTCTCCAAAGCATTACGTACCTCCACAACCTGCTCAGCACTTTGCAGGTAGGTCAGTCGTAAACATAGTACCCTGCTTTGACATGCTTCTTTCCCAAACAGCAGGTCCCCTCAGTGAGTGTTGACTGCAGTGAGGTCAGCATTTCACCCCCACCCCCTTCCCTTTGCATTGCCCATCCTGAGTGAGACTGAAGGATCCAGTCCAGTGTCCTAGTGACTCTGCATTGGCATGTGGGAGTACTGTCTCCTCGTCTCTTGCTGCCCAGGCCAGCAGGGGCTACAAGTGCTTTGCAGGTCTAGCCTACTCTGTGTCTTACGAATAAGTACCTCAAATAAACCAGCCCTACTGGACTCTCTAGATCAGTGTTTCCCAAATAGGGTACACCACTTGTGTAGGGAAAGGCCCTGGCGGGCCGGGCCGGGCCGGTTTGTTTACCTACCACGTCCGCAGGTCCGGCCAGTCACGTCTCCTACTGGCCGCAGTTCGCTGCTCCAGGCCAAAGGGAGCTGATGGAAGCGGCGCGGGCTGAGGGACGTACTGGCCGCCACTTCCAGCAGCTCCTATGGGCCTGGAGCAGTGAACCATGGCCAGTGAGATCCGCGATCGGCTGGACCTGCAGACGCAGCAAGTAAACAAACCGACCTGGCCCGCCAGGGGCTTTTCCTACACAAGCAGTATCCCAAGTTTGGGAAACACTGATCTAGGTTAACAATGATTCATTAACCCTCCCCCCTCACCTCCCATACTACAATTGCAAGCTGCCTCATGATGTTAGAATTACTGCATGTCTGTGCATTCAGTGAAGGGAGGCACAACACTGACTTTGTCCTTGCCTCTTCCCTCAGGGAATAGTGTTGCAGCAGGATACTTATATTGAGGATCAGAAGCTGGTTCTCAGTGAGAGAGTGCTGACACGGAGCTCCTCCCGGCCAAACTCCTTGATCGAGCAAGAGAAACAGCGGAGCCTGGAGAAGCAGCGCCAGGAGCTGGCCAACTTGCAGAAGCAGCAGGCCCAGTACCAGGAGGAGAAGCGGAGGAGAGAGAAGGAGTGGGAGGCCCGGGAGAAGGAGCTGACAGAGCGGGAGGTGCAGTTGGCCCAGCGAGAGGAGCAGGCACAGAAGGGGCACCAAGATCTGGAAAGGGAGAAGGAAGAGCTGAAGCTGAGGAAAGAAGCCTACCAGCTGGATCTGGAGCGGCTGCGAGCAGCACAGAAACAACTGGAGAGGGAGAAGGAGCAGCTGAAGAGAGATGTGGAGCAATTACCCCCAGTGCAGATGGAGCCTGACCTCAGACAGGTAATCACTCTGCTCCCAGTTGAGTTCTCAGGCAGGGCACGTGACTGGGGTGACAAGATGTCTCCTAAAAGAGATGGATTAGTTGAGTCACAATTGATGGGCTCAGTACTGGAATTACCAGGGGAGGTTCTGTGGCCTGTGTGATGCAGGAGGTGAGACTAGATGTGAAATCTAGAAGCTGTGACGCTGATATGTGGGGCCTGATTTCTACCAGTGGCATCTCTTTTTGCACCTGATGTTTGGGGCTATGTTTTGCCTGTTATGTCTCAGAAGGCTGCAGGGTGAGACATCTGGCAAAAGACATTCCTCAGAGTGTTGTCGAATCAAGATTCCTAGCAGGTCCTGCTGGGTATGTGAAATTATAGTGTGTCTTGTCTTTCTAGTGGGGCTCATCTGTGAATGAATCTGTGTGGCTGGCTTGTTTTGAGATGTTCCTCACTGGTCTGATAGCAAATGGCAGAGAAGAGCATATACAGGGATGCTGAGAGCGAAATCACTGGTGCATTTCACTTCGGCCTTTTCACACCATTTTTGTTCACCTGTGAGGAACGTATAGACAAGCACAGATTAGTTCCATATGCAGTCAGTCCCTTAGTCCGGGACAAACTGTTGGGCTGACCACACCCCTCAGCATTCACAGAAGCAGCTTGGTAGTGACAAGTTTGGTGCTGATCAGCTCCCCGAGTATAAGCCTTGTGACTACATTGCTAGGCCTTAGTATTTGTATATGTGAACTAGCACCCAAAAGTGTGGTTTCCCTATACCCCCCATGGTCAATTATTTACGCAATGTTACCAATTTAGTCATTTTCCAACACCTTCTCTCCTCCCCTCCCTCCCTCCCACCCCCTGAAATTCTAACACTCCCTCTAATTTCAATTCCTGGGGAAAACATAGTGCCTAACAAACAGCTCACTGGCTGTGTCCCTGCTCTCAAGACTCACGGTCTAGCATATAGACACCGCAGAGCAACGAGGGTGCGAACAGAGCAGATAGAGCTGTACAGAGTTGCAGCTCCATGCAGGGACCACACACACTTCTTAGTGAGCTGGGATTTATTTTCGGTTTGAAGTTGTAGTTAGTTCTGCTGCAAAGAAGGGAACTAAATCATTAGAAGGGGTCTGGATAAGGGAAAGATTGCCTAGTTCATACAGATATGTGCAGAACTCTGATTTCAGGCCTGGAGCAGATCTTGAATTAAGACACAGAATTAATTCCATAGCAAAATGTAATTTGTTTTGGGCTAAAGCAGAAGTGGTGTCATGCATTCAGGGAGTGGAAACAGCACCATGTGACTTAATAGACCAATCCTTTATCTCCATCAGTAAATTCTGAATAGCAGGGAGTCGGAGGAATACTTGCTACCCCCAGTTTCCTGAGCAGCCCAGGGGCTGACATTTCTTCATGCAATTTTGAATACTGAACAAGGCCCTGTGAATTGTGATCTATTTGAGAGCAGATAAAAATGCCACATTCTGCAAAGAAGTTGTATGCATTATTACGTAGATATAACTTACTTGCAGGAAGCTCAGATAATCTGGCCAGGGGTGCTATAGGAACACTTGAGAGAAGATACTGGTGAAGACCAGTAAGATGCCAGGGTCATCAAAAGAAAGCAACTTCTTGGAGGCACGCATCATCCACAACATGTCAAAGCTATTAAGAGGGACTTTTGATGGAGCATGTAGGGATAGGAATTCATGTCTTAACTCGCCCGTCCCCCTTTTAAATACACTGGGTTCAGTTATGTTGCTGGAGGACACATTAGAAAAGCAGTACAATATTTTGTCTTGTCTTGTATACTTAGGAAGATTTCATTTGTTGTCATGCATCAGTACATCCTACAACATTCTGTTCCCTAGGAAGCTCCCATGGCTTCTACCACCATCTGCATCTGGGAGGGGGAAGGAGCCTGGGTTTCCTAGATTTTTAAAGAGGACTCATCTGTAGGTGATTGTGCCACCATCTGTATCTGGAAAGGAGTGGAAGGGTTCATCTTTAAAATCTTTATCTCTTCTCCCATAGACAGAGAGGGCTGCCTCTGGGTGTTCGGCTTTTGTTAGGAGAAAATGTCCGTTTGACTGGGAGATGACTTTTGGGTGGTGATTATAGGTGGCATGCAGGGCAACAGACTGGCCCTGACAGTGGTCATGGTAGTATTACCCTCCCCATGATTTTGAGCCGTGCCTGCTTCTGCCAGTAAAACACTTCTGTTCTCCTCTTTGCAGGTTTCAAACCCCCATGATAAAATGGTGAGGATTACCTCCCAGCCCACCCCTGAGGACTCCAAGCAGCACAGTTCTTCCCTTCCCAAACAGGGGCACTTCGATGCAGGACTGTCTGTGTCACCCAAAAGGAATAGTCTCTCAAGGACACACAAAGAGAAAGGCACTTTCCACTTGCTTAGCACAACGAACCAGACAAACAAGGCAGCCGAGGTGCAGCAGTCCACACGCCTCTTCGGTTTATCCAAGCCAAAGGACAAGAAGGATAAGAAGAAAAAGGGCAAAGGACACCGCTCTCAACCTGCTGGTGAGTGTCAGATGGGGCCCGAGGAGATCTTTAGGGGTTAGCGAGCTTGCAGCTCTCTGGCTGTTTAATCTCAGAGAGCCCAAAGGGATGGCTTATAACTAAGTGAAGGGTGGAGAAAAACAGAGATCGTGAGCAGATTTTCCAGCAGAAGGTGATTCTGCGTGTTTGGGACCGAGAGATGATGTCCCATGCAGAGAACAGACATGACGACATTCTTTGATTTTTATTGTTTTTCTTCCCCCCCCGCTCTCTTCTATATGGCATTGTTGCTGCTCTCCAGGGCTTCAATACGGGAGCACCTTTTCTGCAGCCATGGGAGTTACGCTGATGCCCAGCCTGATGGGTTGCATCCTGTCAGCAGATGGTCAGGGGGCACTCAGTGCTCCCTTCTCCCTCCCTTCTCCCAACCTAACTCAAATGGCTTCATAGCTTGGGCTCTCCTTATATTTGTCTACTTCTATTGTGCAATATCCATGTTTATGCAGGGGAGGTGCTGATAAACACTGCTTGGAGCCAGGGCCAGGTCTTAGGAAAACTTTTGAAACCTGTGCCTATGTTCATGAAATCTTCTCTTGCAATGCCCCCTGCCATTCGAGTCCCTTCCTCCCTTTTCTGTCAGGGCACCTCATTCCTGACCTGTAGCAGCCCTTGCTTGTCCGGTTGCTTCTCCTCCCTCTCTGAGCTTATGCACCTCACTCCTGACCTGCCAGTGTAAATTGATACAGTCATTTCCACACGTGGATTGATATTAGCGAGAAACTAGCTTGTGAGCTTCAAACCTAGCATACTTGTGACCTAGGGCAAATTGGAACCCAGCACCTCAGGGAAGAGAGGCTGCTAGTAGATTACAGGAATTTTGCTGCACGCCAGTCACACAATCATGGGACTGGTGGGTCTAGCAACTAAAAGGTGTATTTTAAATGTCAACCACCCAGAAAGATTGTCGTGTGCTTGGGAATGGGCCAGTGGGTGGTAGGCAGTGTTTGTTTTAACATAGACCCTTTCCTTGCCTGTTTCTTCTGGTGGTGATTCATGGCTGACTTTCCTTTCCCAGATGCTCATTCATCAGAAGCACCACCAGATGGCGAGGAGATCTTCTGCTGAATGTCTGCTCCTAATTCTGCAGGGATGAGCCTCCCTCTCCACTGTACTGTGTTAGACGCTGTACATGCATCTGATGGGGCCAAAGCATGAGCAGCTCTCCCTCTCTACATCAATCATTCTCAGCCTTTGTACAGCAGAAACCTCCCCCTCCCACGTTTTGCAGCACACTCCTGGCTCTTGCACCCCATCAGCTCTCTATGTGTTAAATAAAACATTTGTAAAGGCTGCACATGGTGGGAAAGGGGCTCTGTCCTGCAGTTTTTTAATGAATTCTGGCTGCAGAGGCTGACCACACTGCAAACAGCACCCACTTTGGGTGCAAATCTTGGTTGAACGTAGGAATAGATGTTCCCAGTCTCTTCTTACTGCTAAAGGATGAAAGACTATGGCCCAAGGGGTCTTTGCCTCCAAATTCTCCTTTTCTGGGGAATATAACCAAAACCAAGCATTTGGCAAAAGCCCAGGACTCTGAAAATGGTGCGTACACACTGGCATATAGATATAGTATATATATATATGTATGTGTCTGTGTATCCACTGGGATATACTTACAGTCTGTACAGACAAGCTGGGTTAGCTTAGCTCGGCCCAAGGATACCTGATGACTTTCAGGGCGCATGTAGATATTAAATATCTTAGCCTTAATGCTCAGAGTGTATCTTTATTAGCTCTCATGCCCCTTCCAAGCACATTGTATGTTACATGCTTCATTTCAGAAAGGTACCAAACACTAGGCAGCAGCAACAGTGTAAAAAAAAAAATACAATTGAAAGTTACTCCCAAAGGATTTCTTTGGGGCAGAGGAATTAAAATTTAATCCGTTTCCAGCACCAAACCTGATGTCTTTGGATGTGTTAAAACACGATCCAAAAAGGATGCTGTACTTGTGAAGTAATCCCAGGAAGCCAGAACAGACCGTGTTCAAGTGACAACTGCTTTTTAATGTGTGTGAGTTACAGTCTATTCCCTCCTCTTCCTGAGCAAGGCTTTCTTTGTCAGATTGTTTCTCAAGCAAGATGTCATTTCGGATCAACACTGTTCTGTTACAAATTCACTGCTCCATCATAAAACCCCATGAGAACCTTCCATTCGGGAATCACTTTTTTTAACCTACTGCCTGCGATTTTCTTCCCCTGGCATTTCTTAGTGATGCCATCTGTATGATCACTGGGCTTCTGTTTCTCCAGATTCCATTAGCTTGTATAGCTTATTTCTAACCCAAAGCAACTTGCAGAGCACTGTGTGCAAGTCTCCTAGCAGCTCTTTGCCTCAGTTTCTCCATCTGCAAAATTGGGATCATAATCATTCCCTGTGAGAATTAGCAGATGTGTCCCCAGTGCATTCATGATGCAAGGTGTTATACAAATGCTAAATATGGTGGTAATGTGTGAAGACCAAGGGCGATATATGCACAAAGCTGAATTGTTTGTAAATTCATTGTTATCTCCACACACCTCAGGAGATTTGCCTAAGCAGATTTGTAAATGTCATGAGACTCTCTATCCGCTTGGATCCCTTGAGCAGTTTGAAGCGGTTGTGGTCATTTCTTTTCCCATAGATTCTCCTTTTTAAAAAAAATTTGCACTATGTTTTGATTCTTATTTGCTTTATATCTCCTCACAAGCTAGTTACATGCAGTAGATTTCAGAATTCAGTGCTAACCTTTTTAATAATTAGCAACCGCAACATGGGTGCTTAGATTGGTCTGTCTCGATCAGTGGACTCCTGAATAGCCTGCTTGCTTTTGAAGCTCTCTAAACAATTCGTACTCAAAAAACAAAACAAAACAAAAAGTAGTAAGATGTTTTCTGAGGTTATATTTTTGTTTTGTTTTTTTTTAAATATTATTTGGTGCTTGTTCTTAATTGCAAGCTGGGCTTGCAAAAATATTTATCTTTCTGTTTATTTGAAAGAGATCTGGTTTAGAAAAAATTATTTTGTTTTATTTTTTTATTTTTCTTTTGTTTTTTTAAAGATGAGCTCAATCAACCCAATGGTTTTATTTTGTCATTGAACAGTACAAAACCAGGGTGTGTTCCGTGCTGCATAGCAGCCCATGTCCTGCCTGAAGAGCGGTTAGGTACAAGTGATTCCGGCTGGAGAGCTACTTTCAAGGCAAAATATCTCCAGGCCAGATAAAAATTTGGGAAGAGAGGCAGTGGTTTTTGGCTGGAACCTTGCTGGCCCTCCGTTTTCTTGTTTAAACAGGTTTGTGTTATGTATTCCCATACCTCTTGGAGGCAAGGTAAAAAGCCAAATATTGCGCTTGGTGGAAGGGCCTGATTCTCTGCCGTTGGAAATCAGTGGGTGTCTTTCCATTGGCTTCAGCGGGCATTGGTTCATCCCCTAAGGCTGGAGTGTGATTTTTAGAAATAGGAAAAAGCAGCAGCCATACCTAATTTAAAGAACCTTTGCCATAATATTCGCCTGTTTGTGAAAGTGAATGTGCTAAAAGGAAATTTGGGACCCCAATCCAGTGTATGGCATGGTTACCACTTTGTACCCAGAACTTGGCTGGCTGGTATTTTTGAAGGATCCCGTTTAGTTTGTGGAAGTGTTTGCCTGTGTGAGTGCATTCTTCTGCCCCAGTGATACAGCTCCTCTCCCCAGAGCCAGCACTTCTTGACTTTACAAAACAGCACACCTAAATAGAGGCGCCTCCCCCAGGGGCAGTGGGGCTGGATTGCTTCTCTCTCTATTCTTATTGTAAATAGAATGGTATTCAATGCACTGTATAAGCTCAGTCTGGATTTCACCAAGCGGCTGGCTGCCCGTGTTATTAAAGTTATTTGTGTTTGTATTGTCACGAACAGAAACCCTTTGTCATTGGAGGATACAAATTGCTGTGTGATTTGATTGTATTCTATTAAAGTCTGTAGTCCCGCCCTCCTCTTTCCTCCATTTTTTCATTTTTAGGGAACTAAACGTTGTTTTTTTTTATCCGTTTTGCTCAAGTTTTCCTTGAAAAGTTGGAACTGGTCCGTGGAGATGGATTCCCACCCTGATCCCTGCAGATTATCCAGCATTACCCAGGTGTAGTGTTAAGTGGGTCAGTTTTAGCAGCACCGATGTTTTATTTTTTTCCTTTCCTGGCCTTCATTAATGAATTATGTTGTTCCATTTCCATGCTTGGCATCTAACTCGTGTTTCTTGAGTGCACTTTATTTCTTAGCACGAACCTGACATCCCACTGGGCTTCTAAGGCATGGGTCCTCTCAAAAGTCACCTGCTATGTGTTGCGCTGCTGCTGCACAGGACAGCAGAGTTCACAAGTGGCTGCATGAATTCCTTACTGGTGCACGGAAAAGAGTCATTTGCAAGGAGCTGCAGTTTGAGCTCCCTTTGCTAGTTTGTCATTGATGGGAGCGTCAGATCTCCCTTAGGTTTGTGGCGAGGCTTGGCATGGTAGCTGTTACTCCACAGTAGGAGGAGCTTCAGAGAATAGCATAGTGAAGGATGTTATTTCAGCATAAAATATATCAGGTGTCAGAATTAGGGAACTTCTGGCCACACCAGCAATCTGATCAGACTGCAGCTGTAGCAGATAGTCCCTAGAATCAAAGGGATTGCCTGGGATTTGATGTCATCATCTTTTAAATGAAGTGATCATCTCAATATATAATTTTCTGTGGTGTTCGATGCCATAAAGCGCTTTAAATGGAGTCTGTCTTGTCACTTCCTTTGCTGATTTTTGGTTATATTGAGACAATCAGGCGAATTCCTTCCCCTCCCCATCCCTAATACAGTCCGAGAAGGAGGTTAGAAGTTACAAAATATTTAAGTGTGAAGTGTGCATAATTTAGGCTTTGAAGAGAAGTAGGAACCATGGTGGGGAAGAAGCTTTCCATGTCATTTTTTTTAGCCCAAAGTTCAGAATGTATGAATTTTACCACTGTCCTCTTCTAAGTGTAGTGAGCTGAGAAACCACTCTTTCCTTGTGAGATTCATCTGTTACTCAGCCTTTCAGTTAATCCCTTCGGAAACCTAGCCCAACTCCCCAGCTTGGAAGACTCATCTTACACGTGATGCTGGAGGAAAATCAAGAGCAGCAGTGCTGCTAGAGGTTTGAGGCAGGGGCAAAAGGGATTGGCTTCCCCCTGGGTAAAGCAGAAACATGGCATTGGCATCAGTATCACCTCCCCAGCAAGGCTGGAGAATGCTGTGTAAAGAGCAACACTTCCATTGGGGTCTTACTAGAGAAAGAAGAGATGGAAAGTAAGAAACCCGGAGTAAGGAGTGTACCCAATGAGTGAAGTGCAATGAGGCTATTTCCATGTACTAAGCTCTTTAGTGTACAGTACCTCCATGAACCTCATAGGCTATGTCTCTGGGATGGGAGCACTTGCTTTCAGTTGAGATGGCTGGAGCTTTTCACTACCGATAGCTCTTGAAGTCTGACCACAGGTCTAAATTTAGATTGGTCTGATTTATATTTTCTTTGACGGGTATTTGTAGAGTCTGGTAATCTTCACACCTTCTTCAGGTTCCTAAAACACCCCTGATGCTTTCACTGATCCAGTCCACTATGCCAGAAAGCCTTGAAGACATCAGGCTAGAGAGAGCGTAGTGGGTGCCAAATCTCATGGGAGTTGTCTGGGATAGATGGGCAAGGGAAGACTGGTCAGAGGTGGCAACAAAGGATTTGACTGCCCCTTTAAACTTACCATAACATTCCTTGTTAACCAGAACTCTGGAAACTATTCTGCCTGCTGGCCAGGTTTGTAAACTTAAAATAATTTAAGTTAACCTATGAAATAAATCATCCCCAAGTCCTCGTAATTCTTATTTCATTTGTCAGAAGGGGCAGCGATCCATGATTAGTTCTCTCTCCAATGATCTAGCTACGTTTTAAAGATAGGCAAGCTGAACTGGTGTAGTCTTGGGCCTCTCATGCTCTTGAGTAATCAGAAGACCACTATCAATATACCTTTTAGGGCCTCATTGCCTTTTTCCTGCGCATGCACTTCACTGACTTTGAAGTTCTGCCCTAAAATATTCTGCTTCCGTTGCCTGGAGGGAAAAAAGGATGTAGTTCGCCGCTTTGCATACAGCAGTAAGCTTTGTATGTATTTTTAAAAGTCTATAAATATTGATCACATTCACTCTCTTACGTATTTTAACTCTATTCTTTATTCATAATAAACACTGACTCAGAACATCTATGTCCAGTTCAGTTTGCCTATGGTTAAAGTTTAGCCTAGTGTTTATTTTGTACTAACATGGAATGCACTAGAGCAATCTACAGACTGTTGAGGATGTGCATTACAATAACACTCTATACCTCTGCATCCAGTTCTTGGGGTTTTTTATGCTTTGCAGTCTTTCATGTTGAATCTGTAAAATAAATAAAAATAAAGTTAAAATGTTGCAAAAATAAAATCTAAAAAAGAGGGTAAAACAATTGCTGTATGTTAATTTGTAATTATGTAAAAAGTGAGCAGGTTATTGACTGTAAAATTCTTCATTTTTCTGCAATTTGCCAGAAACCATCAGGTTTTGTAACGTTTAGCTTTTATTTATCTTCCTTTCTAGTTAGCAGCAGCAACGTCTTGTGAAGACATTTTTTTTCCTCTAAATAAATTTGATTTTAAGTCTGAGCACTGTGTCCGATTCACTGTCATCCCTGTAGTTTTCCTTTTATTGACGGGATTTATTGCAACGAAGGAGAATGAATGGGGAGAAAAGAGAATTGACCTTACTAGTAATAGATGTTCCCAGCTTTAACTTAAGAATCTCTAACTTAAGAATCTGTGTGTTTGAGGATGTTTAAAATATGTGAACATTTATTTCCCCCTCTGTAAAGTTTAAATTTTCTGGAGAAAAAGGAATTGTCTTGATTGGGATGAGACATCATGTGGAAGGCAGATTATCCCACATCTGCCCACTTCAAGGTTTCTTGCATTTTCCTCTGTAGCATCTGGTGCTGGCCACTTTCGGAGGCAGGATATGGGATGAGATGGATCCCTGACCTGATCCAGTCTAGCAATTGCTGTGTTCCTATGTCTACCCTGCCCTTCAGGGATCATCAGCACTGAAAATAGGTCTGGTTGTATCCCTGAAGAATACAAGCAGGGCCATAAAGCTGTACATGTCTTTGTAACAATTCTGCGGCCATGCTGGTCATGAGGAACAACATCGAGATATGGTGGACAGGGAGGCAGGAGAGTTGGATTCAGTTCCTAGCTCAGCCAATCAGTAGCTGTGTGACTGAAAGTAAGTTGCATTTCCCTCTGTATGCCTCAACTTCCCCAACTGGAAGATGGGTGTAATGATATTTGACTCTGTTTGATACAGATTTTGTCCATAGATCTTGGCTCTTTACAAGGCGGGTAGGTACCGTTACCACTACCTCAGCACCTTCAACTCCAGAAACACAGACTTCTACTGTTACACTCTGATACATGCTATTAGCTGTGGTAGGCTGTGCTATGGCTTATAGCAGGGATCAACAATGTTTGGCCCATGGCCCACCAGGGAAAGCTGCTGGCGGGCTGGGCCACAGGCCAAAGGTTGCCGATCCTGGCTTATAACTTCTGTAACCCATTGGCCATTACAGGGCAACATATTACTGTATAGTGGAGCCATAGTTGGCATTGCCTCCATGGTGGCATCGTTTTTAGCAATCCAAGAAGGTGGTTATTTGTCCCAATCCTTTGTTTGCTCGACAAACTGAACTTCAACATACATTCTCTCCAAGTGTAAGGACAACAGAGCCTGCACCACCTGTCCTTTTACTTTGATTGTGGTTGCAGATTAATTGCTTTTACTCAATGTATGTTATTTTACCTGTCTTCACATGGGAGCTATGGAGACGCTGATCAATATACTCAATGTTCGCCAAGTGCCTCTCTCTCTGACTTCGGCTGGAATGCTTGTTAGTGGCTTCTGAGAGTTGCATCGAATCCCAACATGTCTTCCTGTGCAACCTAAACCAAAAGTGCACAGCAGGAACTACTTGTTCTCTCCTCTCTATCTCAGGGTGGATGTACAGTATTTTCCCCAAAGGTCATGTCATGTTAGGGCACTAGCCTTTTCTGAATTGATTCCATTGTGGTGAAGTGCTTATACGAAATTAGATTTCCCCAACATCCCACCTCGTGGTCAGCTAGTTACATGCAGTGTAGCCAATTTAGTCATTGGTTGGAAATGTGAATTGAAATTGAGACATGAATACACACTTTGAAAGCATATGCAGTATATGATAAAATACTTATACCTGAAAAAGCATAGGTTTGAAAAGTATGAACAAAGACTAGCTTCCTCACACAGCTGTTGATTTTTCTGACAATGCAGATGCATTCATTCTGGCAATACTGGTCAACCTAATAATTTCAAATTATGATTTGTAAGCGAGGTTTGAATGAGCTCTCCCCTGACAGCTAGTGATGAGCTGCAGGGGGAGGGAAGTCTTCAGGACCAGTCTGCAGAAGAGACTCGCCCACCCTGCCCTAGCATTGAGGTTCCCCCCACTGAGAGCTAAAATCACTGAGAACTGGTGGAATCTCAAGAGACCAACTCCCAGAGGTCACAGTGGCAGGGGGCACCAGAAGGTGATGGCACAGGGCCATTGGTAATGGAGCGGTGGAGTGAATGGTGGGTGGCATGATGAACAGTAGTGGCCAGGGTGAATGGCAAGCAGCGAGAAGCTGGAAGAATGAGCAAGGTGCCTTCTCCCCACAACCCAATGCAAAAGCACTTCTGAACTCTGGGTCTCCATTGACCAAGGATAACAACTCAGTGCAGTGTCGTGCAGGGAGAAGGGAGGAACACGTTAAAGGAACATTTGTTTGTTGGACTATGTTTTAGTGACTTTGCTCCAGAATTAGGGTGCCCAGACAGCAAATGTGAAAAATCAGGACTGGAGTAGGAGGTAATAGGAGCCTATATAAGAGAGAGACCCAAAAATCAGGACTGCCCATATAAAATCCGGATATCTGGTCACCCTATCCAGAATGCTAGATTTGTGACTGGGAAACTGATTGAAATATACATTTCCTAGTAGGCCAAGATTTTAAAATATATTATTTGCCAGGGTTGTTATTTCACATTGTTGCCATCTTGGGGAGTTTCTGTGCTAAATATTTTATTATATTATGGATATATATGTGATGGAGTAGGGACTGTCTGTGTGGGGAACGGGAAAGCAGGGGATGTCTGTAGGTGAGGGACAGGTAGTCAGGTTGTAATGTGAGCCGGCAGGGGGGAGGGGGAGCTGCTGGGCGGGGGAGAAGGAAACAAAGGGGTTTTGGAGTGGGCCGGAGGAGGAGAGGCAGGACAGTTTGGGTTTGGGCTATGGGGAGGAATTCAGGGGATCCTAGCTGGGATCCAAGCACCCTGAACCCCCAGAAGGACTCAGTGGAGGGGTCCGGGAGTGTGCCTGCAAGCTCTGCTGTAACCTGTGTTCCTGCTGTCCAATAAACCTTCTGTTTTACTGGCTGGATAAAAGTCACTGTGGGTCCCAGGAAGAGGGGTGCAGGGCCAGACTCCGTGACAATTATAATTACTTTTTACATAAGAACAGCCATATTGGTCAGACCAATGGTCCATCTAGCCCAGTATCCTGGCTTCTGACAGTTGCCAGTGCCAGGTGCTTCAAAGGGAATGAACAGAACGGAGCAACTATCAAGTGATCCATCCCCTGTCGTATACTCCCAGCTTCTGGTGAACAGAGCCTAGGGAAACTCAAGCACGGTGTCACATCCCTGCCCATCCTGGCTAATAGCCATTGATAGACCAATTCTCCATTAACTTATCTAGTTCTTATTGGATGCCTATTAAATTTTTGGCCTTCACAACATCCCCTGGCAAAAAGTTCCACAGGTTGACTGTGCATTGTGTGAAAAAATACTTCCTTTTGTTCGTTTTAAACCTGCAGCCTATTAACATCATTGGGTGGCCTCTAGTTCTTGTGTTATGAGAAGAAGTAAATAACACTTCTTCATTCACTTTCTCCACATCAGTCAAGATTTTATAGACCTCTATCATATCCCCTCTTAGTCGTCTCTTTTCCAAGCTGAAAAGTCCCTGCCTTTTTAATCTCTCCTCATTTCAGAAGCTGTTCCATACCGCTAATCATTTTAGTTGCCCATCTGCGTACCTTTTCCAACTCGAATACATCTTTTTTTGAGAGGGGGTGACAATAACTACATGCAGTATTCAAGATATGGGTGTGCCATGGATTTATGTAGTAAAAGTAGAGGAGCTTGGTTTGCCAAACTGATCAGCAAACCAGTGCTGGCAACCTTTGTGAAAAGGCTACAAAACACCAAGCCTCTGGACTGAATCCCCGCACCATGCATCATTGCCCCCATGGGAGCCCACAAATATGTTTGGCACTGGGCCCACAAAAGGTTAATCTGGCTCTGGTTCATAGGCTTGCGTGGAGTGGTACTGGTGGTGGTGAAGGCAGTCGGGCAGGCTTGTCCATTTCTAGAGGGTCCATTAACTGTTCTGCCCTGAGGCCTGGAATTGCTGTCAGCAGGCCTGACAATATGTTTGAGAAAATGGCTAAGGAACAAAGAATGTATAGGCCCTACTTACAGGGTAGGGGATACTATCCTAGAAAAAAGACTTGGGGGTTGTGGTAGAGACTCAGATGAGCATGTGACCACAACTTGATCACATTTATAGTGTGTCCAAAAGAGCTAATGTGATGCTGGGATGCATAAATAGGGGATTCGCGAGCAGGACTAGAGAGGTTATTTTACTTTTCTATATTTGGCACTAGTGTGACCATTGCTAGAATCCTGCAACTACAAATCCAGTTTGCCAACTACAAAACCAGTTTCTCCTCCCTTGGTTTTCACACATCAACTGCTAGAACGGGGCATCATCCTTCCTGATTGAACTAACCTCATTATCTCTAGCTTGCTTCTTGCTTGCATATATATACCTGCCCCTGGAAATTTCCACTACATGTATCTGACAAAGTGGGTATTCACCCACGAAAGCTCATGCTCCAAAACGTCTGTTAGTCTATAAGGTGCCACAGGATTCTTTGCTGCTTTTACACATCCAGACTAACATGGCTACCCCTCTGATACTTGACAGTCCAAAAGGAATGTTGATAAATTGGAGAAGGGTCAGAGAAGATCCACGGACGGGAATAATTAAAGGATTAGAAAACATACCTTACAGAGAGCGATTCAAGGAGCTCAATCTATTTAGCTTAATAAAGAGAAGGTTAAGGGATGACAATATGCAAATATCTATGGGGGAATAAATATTTAATAATAAACTCGTCAATCTAGCAGATGTATCATGTGAGCCATGGCTGGAAATTGAAGCTAGACGAATTCAGACTGGAAATAAAGTGTAAATTTTCAACAGTGAGCGCAATTAACCAGTGGAACAATTATGTCAATCACTGACATTTTAAATCAAGATTGGGTGTTTTTCTAGAAGATCTGCTCTAGGAATTATTTTGGGGAAGTTCTGTGGCCGGTGCTATGAACTGGCCAAAGGGAAAAAGCTCATCTTGTCCATCTAGGGAAAATCTTCACAGCTGCAAATCTCTGAATCTGGGCACAGTAGCTAGCGTGGAGTGGGCTGATACTAGAAGCCTCTGTTCACTTAGCTGTGCCTGTGGGATCCCCTTTCACAACAGCAGCTGCAGCAGGGCTGGGGATTTTTCCAAGTTCTTGCATTGTGGCCCAAAAACAATGGAATCCTCTGCCTCAGGGAACATGAGCAGTTGCTGACAAGGGGGAAAACAAAAGTATACATAGGCCTGACAGAGCTGATTTACTGAGACTGCTGCAGCAAAACAAGAAGCATCAGCAGAGTGGTGGTGGGTGAGACTGTTGACTGATGACATTTCATATGGTAGTAAACAGAATTCTCAGGGAACACAGTGTGGGCTGGGAGGGGAAGTGTCTCAGGGGGCGCCTAGTTCTGGAGCAGCTCTGACTGCTCCCCCTCTGCAGTGTTGCAGCCTTTAGCGTCCAAACCAAATCGCACCTGTTTCTGCAGGAAGGGAGTCTGTGTTTGTTTTCCAGGGGGCTTAGTGTGACATAAGGGGTTACCCCTGCAGAGCAGAAAACACCCAGGAGAGGTGGCATCCTCCACATCCAGGACTGTATGACGTGGTTGGGTATATGTGAGAGGGGTTGACTGACCAAAATGAACCCATTTGTTTACAGCACATGGTCTCTCGGGAGGGAATGTGTGAAATGGCTGCACTGGGGGCTGGAACAGTTGCTTCTAGAGTCCAATAAGTCCATTTTGCTTCAAGTTTCCTCTGGTAGAGGGCTGAGGTGTTTCATGCATTAACTGTGGTAGTTAGTGGTTCACTGGCTTTCCCTGCAGCCCTGGAGGGAATGGAGGGTGCAGCAAAACCACCATGTGATCCCAGCCTGGCCCTAATGGAGATTGGGAGCTCCTAAAGTCATTGGGAGCTGATTGGTTTTGGATTCACCCCTTCACTTATAGGCTAACAGGTGTCAAAGGGGGGATTTACCGTAATTGGCAAGGACTCTAAAAGAGAGACATACTGTACTGTACTGGGGTGGATCCTATAGGAGGGCCATCCTAAAATGCTGCAGGATCCATTTACTTTTGCACTAATCACATTTTCTGCAACCTCAGCTTCCTGATTCTGTGCGAGCGGGCTCCATTACCATGATAAGTGTGAGGAAACAGTGGGGTTGTGTGGCAGCCCCAGGAATCAGAAGGGATAATTAGGGTGACGCCTCCCCCAGCCTGCAATGGCTCAGGCCTACCATTCCCCTTGGTCCTAAGTGCTTTTATGGTCCCCACCACCATAGTACCCAGATGCCACTTAAAAAAAATCTACAAACAATTTCCTGCCCTTCATTTCACGCACCTGCCTTCCCACTCCTACATTCCCAGCTGCTGCTTTGCCCCTGGGTGCTGCTGTAGGCTTAGCAGCTGTCCCACCCTACGCCGCTTGCACAGTCACGGCCCTTGTCCTTTTTGCAATGGGGGCTCCTGCCTCCTTTCATAGGGTAACTGCTGTTCAGTGGGTCTAGACATAGAAACCTGTCTTCACTGGCGCCTGAGGCATCATCCCGGTGCCTCAGACAGACGTTCCCTAAAGAGTACAAATCCAGGGATTGTTTCCTGCTACCCTGCTGGCAGAGAGGTTCCCTAGACAGGATTCTTTTTCTTTTTTCCTTTCCTCAGACTGAAGCACCTGCTATTCCCTGACCTCTGGCTGTAGCCTGGTGTCTCTTGCTAGAGGGTTCAACAGCTCCAGACCCTTCCAGCCCCCCCACCCCCAGCTCCCTTTTCTCCAGGAGCTGGTTCATACTGGTCACATTTTTGCAGCCAGGCTGTTGAGTCCCTGACTGCAGCGTGAGAGCTGTGAGGTGGGAGCGGGGCCTCAGGGGCGGGCAGGGATCTGTTGTGGAAAACCTTAGCCCAGCCTGTGGAGTGGTGCTGTCCTGACAGCTGCACCATCACTCAGGAAGGTGGGAGAGCAACAGCGAATGCTGAAAAGGGCTGATGTGGGTGAAGCCAAAGCAAGGAATGTGTGGGGTGGCAGAGAGCTGTGTCATTTGGGCCTGCACAGAGGGGCCCCTCTCCATGCCTAGGGAAATGCTGCTGTCTACAGTAGGGAAGCATCAGCCTGTTGATGTGGTTAATTCTCCCAGAAGACGACCTCTAACAAAGTAATGGGCGTTTGCCAGTTTCGTGCACTGAGCTCACTCCCTGCATCTGCCCATAAGAGCCAAGTAGGGACACTCCAAGAGTCACGTTGACTCTATGAAATTCCTTCTGCCAAGTTGCACCTGGCCAGCTTTGGGGAACCTGGACACCATACAGCAGGGTGGTGTGATGAACTCAATGCTGCACTGGCATGACCTGCAAACCAGCAAACTAAGGATTAAAGGGCCTTGCAATGGCTCTTTGCATAGTTCCAGGCCCAGGAAGCAAGCAAACCTGAGCAGGAGTCAATCGGAGGGCTCCCGCATGGCATGGCGCCTGCCTGAGCCTTTGGCAAGGTGCAAGAGGATTCTTTCACTCTGCTAACAGCCTGGCACCTGTGTAGTGACTGAACAGGGGTGAACAAGAGGGGTGGGCACTGGGAACCTGGGCAGCACAGAGTTGAATTTAATCTAATTTTCTTTTCATATTTCTAGGGTTTGCTCTAATGCTGACCTGCAGCCACCTGGCAGAATGTCAGTTCTCCACCCAGCATGGCCAGGTGGGTGCTGATCACACAGGGTTAAAGTAAGATCTATCTGCTCTGAGATCACAGCCATGTGGAACTCAAATGACTAGCAACTGAAGCCTGTGGGGCGTGCTGACCAAGCGTTTCCTAGCAAGTCAGCCGTCAGCTTTTCAGAAACTAGAGGGTTTTTTCCTAGTACTTTTCATCCTTTTCCTTTTTCATTATGAAAAAGAGGTCAGTGTCATCTGAGTGGAACTGGAGCAAGAGGGTCGGATTGCACAAAAGACCTCATTTGGTGTGACGGCAAGGGCTGAGATTTGCAAGCTTGGCCATACCGCCCTAGACGTGTGCTGGCCTCTCCATAAAGATCTTCCCCATCACTCTTCCTGCCTGCAGCATCCCTCGTTGCTAAGGAAACAGCCAGCACGGCCCTAGGATCAATGTCTGTGAGCTGCAAAGCCAGCAGAGGGAGCACAAGAGTCCTATGTGGTGTTTATATGTAGGCCCTTCGAAAATAGCACGCGTGGCCTTTGTGTGCTGTCTCTTGATGACAGAGCAGTGCATTTCCACTTTGAGGCTCTGTCCCAGGAACACAGATGAGACACGACCCCTTTCCCCAGCTTAACTGCCATGTGCTCAGAAAGAAGGGATGCAGGGGTGGGGGAGTCCCTTCATAGCCTGGTAAAACTGCTGTTTGGCCGAGGGAAGGGTCTTTGTGTTGTGGACTCAGCAGAGTTGCCCCCTCGTGCGTAGGGGCTGCCCCTCCAGCAAGGCCAAACACTGCTGGTCTAAGAGTGAGACAATCAAGCAGTTAGATTTGGTTTCCACTGCTATTTAGACCCCAAAGAAGGATTCCCTCTCCCACCCTGAATTTGCCCCCTAATTTTTGCAAACGTATTTTTGGGCTAGGTCCTGCTCAGCATCTTTGCTGAAGTAGGGTGACCAGGCAGCAAGTGAGAAAAATCAGGACAGGGTGGGGGGTATTAGGCACCTATATAAACAAAGTCCCCGCAAATCAGGACTGTCTCTATAAAATCGGGATGTCTGGTCACCCTATGCCGAAAGGGACACGCCCCTGTCTGCTCCTAAGGATGCTGCAACCCCAAATTGCATTGTTCCCATCGGAGATGGGGATGCTCTCCAGGGAGAAAACTAATTGGACATTTGGCATCTCAGCCACCCATGAAGACACCCTCAAAACCCCTACCCACATATCTCTTTCAGCCTCCGGGGACTCTCCTGGCTTGCTGGAGGGTCTGCTTCCATTTTGTGTTTCAGCTGTTGTGTGTGTGCAAGAAAGAGAGACAACAAAAGCACAATAGCCAAAAAAGTTGTATTTACTAGAGTGCCGTCCATCCCGATGGAGCCCAGCCTGCACAGCCAGGGATCACTCACTCACCAGTGCGCTGTAGCCCCATCTGGGGTGGCTGGTGGCCATAATAATACACAGGAGTTTTAGGAGAGGAAAAAAATGGAGGGTTTTTCCAGCTATAACAGCTGGAGCATCATTAGGTGGTTGAATGTAGTGACCTAATAATGGGCATCTCTGCAAGCTGTGTTAGCACGTGTGGCCTGGTTAAACTGCTGCAGGATTTTTAATGAACACAAGTGATCAGGACCCACTTTGCAGCTCATCTGAAGGTCACCACCCCCAGCAGCACGCTGGCCCCTAGTACCGCACTGTGGCTAGTCAATTGGAGGCAGTTCCAAATGAATGCCAGTTTGTTTGGCTTCTCTCACCCTTGTAGTGACCCAGGTCAGATTCTTCTTAGAATGTGACTAGATCAAAAGCTGAAGTGGGGGAGAAGTGCAGATCTGGCCCAGTGCATTCACCCCTAGTGAGCTGTTCCTCCAGCCCCAGGTGTGAAGGGCTCTGCCTGATGCAGGATTTCCCCAGCCAGCCAGAATTTTAAACTACAGCAATTTGATGGCTGAGCTTCATGATCCAAAGAGGAAGTCAGACCTGTCAGGTGCAGTTGTAATGGCAGGAAGCCAATACAAGTGTGACTGCACCTCCCTAAGGAACACCTCCTTCCCCGTCAACAAGTTCCTGGGGAAACCTCAAGATACGCTCCTTACTGATGATGTTGGGGAAAATCAAATAGCTGGCGCTGTTGCATGCGCCAGGGGAAGGAAGTGAGGTGTCCGTGTGTCGAGTGAATGAAAGCCAAGCATTCTTCCATCTAATCAGGTTTGTTATTCAGCAGACAAACTCCAAATGGATTTGCTGGGCTCCGATCTTGTGGTTTTAATTAGGAAGTCGGCAAGAAATTATTAAGTAGGTCACCCTTTGCTGGGCTAGGGTTTGCACAACAGCCGATGATGTTATTAAGAGGTGGTGAAGTAGAAAGAAAAGAGAGATTGTCAGGAGAGAAGGAAAATAAGCAGAGCCCTTGATGCAATGCAGTACTTCAGAAGCCTGCCTTCCAATCGCTTTCCCTCCTAACTCAGCCCCGGTGTGTTCCATACAGACTCGTCAACCTCTCCCCCAAAAAACCAGTGTGGACTAGGAGTAAAAGAGATTTGAGGCCTCACTCAACCATTCTGCTGGCTGTTGTGTGACGTTGGCCCCAATTCTGCGCACTCCTACCTGACAAAAAGAGAGTGTAGTTCTGTCTAATCCAGGGATCGGCAACCTTTGGCCCGCAGCCCACCAGGGAAAACTGCTGGCAGGCCAGGCTGGTTTGTTTATATGCAGCGTCCACAGGTTTGGCCGATTGCGGCTCCCACTGGCCGCAGTTTGCTGTCCCAGGCCAATGGGGGCCGCGGGGAGCAGCGCAGGCCAAGGAATGTGCTGACCGCTGCTTCCTGCATCCCCCATTGGCCTGGAACAGCAAACTCTGGTCTAATCAGTGGCACGAGACTCTTCCGGCTTCAGTTGCTGTCACTGCAGCCTAGGATGTTGGTCCTTGTATTTAGATTCAAAAATGACAGTTGGCATGAAACGCCCTGGGAATGCCAGTCAGTGAGGAGCGGGAGGAGAGGATCATTTTTGGCATCTGAAAACGGTCACCCCAGTCGTTTGGTAAGCTAGAGAGGAAAGACATTTTACGAAAAGCACTTTCGTGCTCCTTCCCCTCCCCAATTTCAGTGCCATACTGTAGCATTAGCCATTGTTTTCTAAAGGGTTCACCGCCACCCCTATTTTACTTACTGGTCTCCTTTTGCTGCTTTTAACTAAGACTCTTTTGTGGCTGGCATCACACTTAATCCCCTAGCAACAGGTTGCAGCTGTCACAGCCACTGGAGCTCACTTTTTGAATCGCCTTTCATGCCAGAGCAAGAATAAAGACAAAGGGGAACTTCTTTTGTTTTGCTTTGATCAAAACGATCAACTCTCAAATCCAGCCCTCCCCCCTTGTTTTAAAGTGCCAGTGCCATGGGTAACATGCGAGCTCACAAACATGAATGGGGATTTCTACTCTATAGTTTAATGGGAATTGTGTAGCCTTAATGCTGAAGACAGTGAGCTGGGCTTCCAAGGGGCTCTTTTGTTAGCCAGCTCTATGGACTCCTGCACCCCAGTAGCTTAGCATCTCACACATATGAGAGTGTTTATCCTCACAACCCCCTGTGATGTACGGTAGTGCTATTATTCCCATTTTATCCATGGGAAACTGAGGCACAGAGCCACTCAGGCCTAGCTCTTGAAAGGTATTTAGGCACCTAACTCCTGCAGCCTTGTCCAGCATCACTCACAGACTCTGTAGTTGAGCCGGACTTGAACTCATGTCATTTTTGGTCTCAGTTAAGTGCTTGAACCACCCTATCTAGCAGTGGTAAAACAGCATCTGTATACACAGTGCTGCATTGGCAGATGCTCCTGTGATGGAGACCAACTCACAAAATTCCTCATCTAGAGCGACCGCCTTACCACAATCCCAACCCTGGGGTGTGTGAGGAGCAAAATGAGACTGACCTACTCCAGTCATGAGGGCCGGCTAAGAACCTACAGAGAAAAGCAGGAAAGCTAGTCAGAGTAGCACCATTAACCTTCCCTGTGACAGTCTAGAGCAGGGGTGGACAAACTTTTCGGCCTGAGGGCCACATGTGGGAATAGAAATTGTATGGTGGGCCATGAATGCTCACAAAATTGGGGTTGGAGTGTGGACTCTGATTGGGGGTGTGGGCTCGGGGTGGGAGCAGAGAGGAGTTCAGGGTGCGGGAAGGGGCTGCCAGCTGGATGTGTGTGTGGGGTGGGGGGAGGCTGGGGGGTGTTTGTAAAGGCGTCGGCTTGGGGTGCAGGCTCTGGGGAGGGGCTGGGGATGAGAGAGTTGGGGTGCAGGAAGGTGCTATGGGCTGGGATCAAGGGGTTCGGAGGGCAGGAGGGGGATCAGGGCTGGGGCAGGGGGTTGAGGTGTGGAGAGAGGCTCAGGGGTGCAGGAAGCAGTGGCATGTCCCTTCTCTGGCTCCTGCATGGAGGCATGGCCAGGTAGCTCTGCACTTTGCCTTGTCCACAGCTCCCCCCACTCCCCCATTGGTGCACTGGAACAGGCCATTGGAGTGCCTAGGTGCCAGACGGAGACCATGATGTGGCTTCTGGGAGCCACATGGAGTGGCCCCAGACTCTGCTCCCCCATGGGAGCTCGAGGACGCGCTTAAAATGGCTGGTGGGCCGTAGTTTGCTCACCCCTGGTGTAGAGCTACAGTGGTCATTCAACATTCCTCTCAACACCACCGATTCCCCAACCATCCGTTCTGTAACGTGGGCTGGCCCCCAAAGTCCATTTGACACTTGACTTCTCTAAGGCCAGAGTCGGGCTCTGAGGTTTTCATGCTTGTCCCTTATTGCTCTCCCTGATCTCTGACTTGCAGACAGTGCCAGGATAGCTGTGAGGTCTGTGCGCATTTTAGTCTCTTGAGAGGTTAGTACAGCCCTAGCTCACAGCACTTGATTTCCATTCCTGCCCCTGACTCATTGCCTTGACCTTGGACTCGATCCCTAACATGGTACCTCAGTTTCCCCAACTGTAAAGTAGCAAGAATTACAGCTCGCTACAGTTGAACTGTGTAGGGCTGAGGCACCACTTGGTGCCAACGATACTAAGAACCCTACTTTTAGTCATAAAGCCCATTGCTTTGGGAAAGAAAACTCACACAGCCTCCCTCCCCCTCCACATGGCTTCCCAAACTATTTTATTAAAGGTCTCAAACATCGGGGGAGAAACAACATTTAAATCAATCAACAATTCAGTCCATTAGTGAGGCGGCTGTGTAAAAAGTGTGTGCTCATCTTTACAGGGAAGGGAGCTCTTCCCTTCTGAAAGGCAGCCGTGTTAGAGGCCAGGTCATAGGTTTCCAGTACATTGCACTATTTGTCTGCCTGGGCTGCAGCTTAAGCTAATCTACTGAAAACTCAAGCGTACGCACAGGCATGCTGGAGCAGTCAGGCCTGCGGCCAGCAGTGGTCGGGGTAGGTATGGAAGAAGTTGTAGTCCATGCTGCAAACAGTTATCAAAGAGCCCTAATCCATGATGAGAACAAAGGGGCGGGGGGGTCACTCAGAATTAATGGGTCCTTCATGTAAAACAAAATGCAGGCAGAGCCCACCGCCAAGTTGACAGCCCTGGCCTGCGGAGATCAGCCACTGAAATGTCAGAGTTGCTTATGGGTAATTCATGACCAACCACCGCGGCAGCTCTGCAGGCTGGGATCAGGGTACAGTAACCACAGGCATCACCTAAGGGTAGGGAATGGATTTTTTACCAGTACTCCCATAATTCACCCTGCCAATTGTGTGATGCTTTACCTTTGAAGCATCATGTATTAGGGACTGTTGAGGCAGAACACCCTTCTCAATGGACTGAAGATCAGACCTGGTACGCTAAATTCTGCGGTCCTGTTCATTTGCTGAAAAACCCCCTTCTCTCCTACACACTCAGGATTCAGGGGATGTAAAAGTGCAGAGGAGTGGCTCAGAGACCTGTTCTGAATGTGCAGCGAGTGTTATCCAGCTTTATGTCAGCCCTTTGCAAAATAACTAACCCAGATCATGACACGTTGACAGGTGTACAATGCCTCTCCCCAGCTGCTGTGGGAAGGGAGCTGCCAGGCCTCAGACAGACTGCAGTAGAATGCGGAAGGAAGATGTTCTGATGTGCACACCGGGTCCCTACCTTCTTCCCACAAGTTACCTGGCTGCCTGGGGTGTCGGCTTCCTGGAATTTTTTTAGCAACATCAAAAGGCTACTGATTTAAGTTTCAGCAGCCCGTGTCCCTGCTCGGGAACAGGAGCAGGTACTTGGGTCACGCAGGAGGATCTAAGCACGGGGCTGGCTTTCTGCTACCTTTCCAGTCTGTGCAGAGCCCAGACTCGGATTCTCCGATCCTCGCCCCACTGGCAACAGCCACCTGTCTCACACTCCCCTCCTGGGATCACTTTGAAGTGTCCTAAAGACCCGGCATCACCAACATAAAGCACATTGCAAAATTAACTGGTTTTAAAAAGTGTACCACCCTCCCGCGTGCCCCACTACAAAAAGCACCTAGTTGGGTTAATGTGCTGTGCGCTCCTAGGACCGCCAAAAACCCTGCTGGGGTCCTAACACAAACTCCAGAGGAATCAGGTGGCAGGACAGGCCCGGCGCGCCCGCTGCGCTCTGTTTAATTCAAGCTTGTGCCTCCTTAGGTAGTGGCAGCAACATCCATCTCCTGCCTCTCAATAGGCTTAATGCAGCGTCGATGAATAGTTCATCTTTCTTACCATATTAAAACCAATTCCCCTCCCTCCCCGCTCCCACAAACGAGAGCCCCGATGGAAAACGGCCCTGACACAACAGGCCTCCACACCAACACTAGCTGCACCCCCTCCCAGCCCGAACGGCGCGGCTTCATTCTCAGGCCAGCCCTTTTCCCGTGTCCTGAGCCAGGGAAGGGCTGCAAACGCCCCTCTGCAGGCTTTGGGTGGAGGCAGTAAGAGCACGGCTGGTAGCATTCGGTCACTGTGCAGACTCCAGCAGAGGGAAAGAGAGATGAATTTGACAGTGGCATCTAGGGAGGAAATAAGAAAGAAAAAACTCATTAATACCCAGGTCACTCATCTACCACAGCCATGAACATGTCCCTCCCACTCCTGGGGGATCACGTCTGGGCCTAATGAATCGCCAAGGGAGACAATGGGCTCCACTCTCTCACTTGTCTGGAGAATCTCAAAAGGCTTTGTATTGTCAGCCCTTGTAATTCCTGCTTCACTGCATCCCATTACGGGCCCACTGATGTAATGACAGCCCTGCCCTTGATGGAAATGGGGTGGGGGACGTGACGGAATGTACCCGGCTCCACACCCTGACGCTATTGTAATAATCTCTATACTACGTATGCCTTGTGCGTTAGCATCTGAAAACACATAATTTGCTTGTCCTGATAAAATGTGAGGGGGAACATTGTATGTGAAGTTATAGGGTGGTGGTAATACACGTTCCAAACTGAGGTTGATGGACAGGTCTGTCTCAAACAAAGAAATGCGCGCTCTGCTAAATTTGCATTTACGCAGTAAATAGAGTCTTCAAGCAGGAAAGGAAACAAAGGATGCTCAAACCAGGTAAGGAAAGAGCAGCAAGGAACATCCTTCCATAGAGACTCTTTGTCTCAGCTGGAAATGTTTTTCAAGGGTGGGGGACTGATACTATAAAAAAGGAGGAACAAACACCCCAAGACCTCTCTCTCCTCCTGCCCATTGCATTCATGGCACTAGAAGTGACCAAAGAAGCATTCGTTGAACTCTGAGAGAAGGGATCCTGACCTAAAAAGTTTGGCCAGTAAGACTGCTGAAATCATGTGGTGAGAATCTGATATAGTTTGTTAAGTTAGGTACCAGTTGTGTTTTAACCTTATGAACTACAAAGGGTGAGATTTTAGGTGAGTACAAGTAATGAGGCATGTAAGTTAGAAATGGTTACAAGAAAATAAACTTGTTTTATATGAAGCATGTGGGAAACTCCATTTCGGGTGGCTAGTCGGGTGCATATTATTTCTATTAAACAGCTATGGGACTTTATGTAAACTTGTACTGTCCAGGAGAGGGCTAGGCAGTGCAGGACAAACATTTCTGGGGGAAATCTAAGGCTGCAGTACAAGCAAGGCTGTTTGTGAGCCGTCCAGACTGGAGGCTACAGCAGCAAAGCACTGCAAAGGGCATCCCAGGTCACACAGCAGAGGTGGCCCAGGTACTCATTAGTCTAGAACAGTGTTTCCCAAACTTGGGACGCAGCTTGTGCAGGGAAAGCCCCTGGCGGGCCGGGCTAGTTTGTTTACCTGCCACGTCTGCAGGTCTGGCCGATCGCAGCTCCCACTGGCCGCGGTTCACTGCTCCAGGCCAATGGAAGCTGCTGAAAGCGGCATGGGCTGAGGGACGTACTGGCCGCCACTTCCAGCAGCTCCTATTGGCCTGGAACAGTGAACCCCAGCCAGTGGGAGCCACGATCGGCCGGACCTGCAGACACGGCAGGTAAACAAACCGGCCCGGCCCGCCAGGGGCTTTCCCTGCACAAGCGGCGTCCCATCGGTTTTGCGGAAGCCAATGGTCTAGATTTACCCTGAGCTGAAGGCTCTTGCTATTCTCGCCCACAACAGGTACAGCCTGGGAGGCCTGCTTTGGGAACTCCAGCCAACATTACCGTGGAGCAAAAAAAATGGAATAAAGTGGGAACTTTTTTGGGGCGCGGGGGGGAATACTTCCCCATTCCCACAACAGTCTCTTTAAAAAAAACCAACCACACCGTTTTTCCAACGTGCTCATATATAGCCTGGCCAGATCTCAGTTCTGCATGAATGACGTAATCATGTGTTTGTCTTCCAAACCCAGGCGCAGAAAAGCTTGATCTATACTCTGGCTGCTGCAGGCAACGACTCGCCTTCTGACTCTGCAGTAATAGTGCTTTCAGGACAAAACATTCTGCTTGTAAGAGCCGCAGCAAGCTCAGCCCCTCTCTGGTCCTGCCCTTTCAATCCATTTGGAGGCAATTATTTTCTCGCGAGACACTGGCACAAATGTATCTGTTGACTCGCGTTACTGAGTAATTACAAATCTCAGCTGCTGTAAACTACGTTTAAGCCTTTCCCATGAGGAGTTAGTCTCCAGTAGTTTAGGAATATGTAATTTTTTAACTTGATCCTGTGTAGCCCGCCATGGGGCAACTTTTATTAAGCTTTTGCACGTTTTTGAACTTGGTTTTCTAGAGCCCAAAGGTTCAAATAGGGTCAGTATAAAGATGCCAGTGTGCAAACCAGCAATGTCCATTAAAAAGAAACTACAATCGGCTCCCTAGACTCCTTCAGTTTGGGAAAAAGAGGAGGAACTAAGGGGATATGAGTAGAGTGTATAAAATCATAGTGATGTGGAGAAGTGAATTGAGAAAGTTATTTACTTTTCCCTATAATACAAGAACTTAAGTGGTCACAAAATGATTAATATGCAGCACGGCTTTAAAACAAATAAAAGGAAGTTCTTCTTCACGCAGTGCACAGTCAACTTGTGGAACTCCTTACCGGAGGTTGTGAAAGCTAGGACTATAACAGCATTTAAAAGAGAACTGGATAAATTCATGGAGGTGAAGTCCATAAATAGCTATTAGCCAGGATGGGTAAGGAATGGTGTCCCTAGCCTCTGTTTGTCAGAGGGTGGAGATGGATGGCAGGAGAGAGATGACTTGATCATTACCTGTTAGGTTCATTCCCTCTGGTGCACCTGGCATTGGCCACTGTCGGTAGACAGATACTGGGCTAGATGGACCTTTGGTCTGACCCGGTACGACCGTTCTTATGTTCACCATAAGGTGAAACTGACTAAGTTGTTTCACTGCCCCCAGCAGAGAGAGACCAGAAGGGACGAACAATAAATTATATTTTATAAATGCTTGTCTTATGACTGAGATCCATTAAACTATAGCATAGCTTTTGAATTGGTACTTAGATACCACCCTGAGGGCTCCTCACATAGGACAGATCAATTGGAGAGAGAGAGACTCCTGGTCCTATACATTCTCTCCTTTCAGTGTTACCCACTGAGAGAGGAGCAAAGTTCTCCTTATTTGGTGTTGCGTTTCTTTAATGCTGTCTGCTCAGCTTGAGCTCCATTTCTATGACAGCACATTTCTATTAAGCAGTAAACCCACCTCCTGATTTGCATTTACACTGGAGGTTTTTGGAGTTTGCATTTGCCTCTTTCCATTGATTCTGCTAGTCATGATCTGATTCCTGTAGAAGTGCCAAAAGTTGGCTAAACTAATTTTATGTTGTCTTAATCAGTGTGTTTAATACAGAAAGTTTCCATAAATATAATTGCGGGGGGGTGAGGCGGGAGGAAAGGTGAGAGTTTTGTCTTAAAAGAAGTACTTGATTAAAACTCATCTGAGACACCAAATGGGAAGAGGGTTGATTCCCATGCCTCGATAGCTCCTTCCCGCACAGCACTGACAAAAGTCTATTATTTCATGGGTCACTGACCCTTGGAGGCACACACATCAGCTGGAGGGCTGTGCGGCGGGAGAGATTAGGTTTTTGCTTTTTAAGCTGCTAATCATGGTTGAGCCCTGGAATTGCAGCTTGCGATCAGCACTAAATTAATGTCACACTGTATTCCTGAAGGGGGCACGGAGATCCTCGTTGAAAGGTAGGCTGATGCCAACCACCTGGGGCTTAAACATGGCCATATTGGAGGCCAAGCCTTCTGCAGAAAGCAATTCGTTGTTGTTAGGTTTGTTATATTTTAAATTAAAGCAGGGTTGGAGCTTTTGGGCCAGGCTTTTTCAGGTTGCTTTTCAAAGGTATAAAGGGCCATTAGGTACCCAAGTCCCACTGTGCGTTAGGTGCCTAACTTCCCTTTGAAAAAACTCCCATTCGTGTGTCGGCACCTTCCAGCTCTTAACACGTGGTTAAAAAACCTCGTGCTTGTGCTTTATAAACCCCTGGGTTTGATTTCTGGGCTTGGTCTCACATCCCTGGATCAACTGTGTTTGACAGTGGAGAAAGCACATTGTGTCCCTATAGGGTCACTCAAAACCACCCCTCTAGAGCCGCTTGTGTAGGGAAAGCCCCTGGTGGGCCAAGCCGCTTTGTTTACCTGCTGCGTTCCCATGTCCAGCCGATCCTGGCTCCCACTAGCCACGGTCCGCCGCTGCAGGCCAATGGGAGCTGCGGGAAGTGGCAGATAGTATGTCCCTCAGCCCGTGCTGCTTCCCGCAGCTCCCATTGGCCTGGAGCAGTGAACCGCAGCCAGTGGGAGCTGCGATCGGCCGGACCTGCGGACATGGCAAGTAAACAAACCAGCCCAGCCCACCAGGGGCTTTTCCTACACAAGTGGCATCCCAAGTTTGGGAAACACTGGTCTAGATGAATAAGGGGTGGTACAGATGGACTCCTTGACATGCTTTCCTTGCTCAGAGTGGGGGTGACTGCAAGGATGGATTGTGGGAAAATCCTTAGGACTCCCACCAGGATCACAGGAAAACCTTCTAGACAAATAAGAGTTAGCAGCCAAAGATGGCAAAAGTTCTGTTTGGCCTCTAAAGGACAAACATAGCTTAGCCTTTGGTTTGGTATGTCCCAGGGTGGAGAGAGAAGGACCGGGGGTAGTTGCTTCTTACTGAGAACTCTGGTCCATGGGACAGCATAAAGGGCAGTAGCAATCAAACCCCTGCTATGAAGTACAGCAGAGAGGTGACTGGGCCAAAACACTCCATACCTTCAAGAGGATTAAAAGTCTATGGGTGGCAGGTTCTTCCCATGACGGAAAAACAGGAAGTGCCTCTGAACAGAGCTTTCCAGAGAGAATGGGTCAGATTCTCTGGTCTATCCTGCTCCTGAGGAGCAAAGGGAGTGGAATGCAGCTGACTCTTCCTTGCACTTTCCAGTGAGCCAGAATAACCAGCCCCTCATCACCCCCTGCCACACTCTGCTTCTCCCAGTGTAGAGCGTGATCAGGGAGGGGGAGGAATTCAGAGGGGGTACAGTGGAAGAATGCTGCATTCTGGCTGTCCCTGCTTGGTGGATGGTCCTTGGGGGGCCACAGCCAGCTGGCTTACTTTACACCCCAGCTGTCCTAATCTACACTGGGGCTGAGGACAGCATAGAATCCCATATTCAGGAAGCTACAACTGACTCCCATGAACCCCCCCCCCCCCCCGTTTGCAGGGGGAATATGGACCAATACATGTAATGTCCTGGAGACGTCCTCTCCAGATTCCTAACAGCATTTTGGATCAACCAAATTAGAGACTAACTCCCAGAGCACCCTTCCCAGTGTTTGCCCAGGGCCCAATATAGGTCAGGGCAAAGTGTACAGCTGATGCACTGTGGGGTACACATGCATGGCAAACCTTTTCCAGTATGGGCTTCACTCTCAACGCTCAGTGTGCTTTGATTTAAGGAGCTGTCAGAAACCCAGGCCAGAGGACACAACAACCAATTAGTTAAAAAAATTATGGGATGAAAAAGCTAAAATATATCAGGGACAGGGACACCTGGTTAGCATGCATGCGCTTTTAAATGTCTTATTTCTTTGGGTTACTAATAACCCACCAGAGGTTAGCCAAAAACCTGTAATTCTCTACACTGAATTTACAGTAGCTCTTTGCAGATCACTCGTCTTGAATAATGTGACCGTGCTAGTCATTTTCACTTCCTGGTTTTCATGCACTAGTTCAAGACTGCAGACAACTGGGGAATGTTTAAACCTAAAAATGGTTCTGTCTAGAAAGTCTTAAATTTAATTAAAAAAAAATCTGCCCTTGTTAGTGGGTTTGGCACATGCAGGGCATAAACTCCCTATCCGTTGCAGAGATCCAAAGACTTGAGCAAAACTGAATTCAGTAGATGAAGCATCACAGTCTACCCAATGCAATCCCTAGCCCCATTCCCACTTGGGTGGCTGGCATGGTGGTTTACTGTTCACCAGCTCAGTGAGAAAATTAATTTTCAGCTCTAGGATAGCTCTTGAGGGGAGGCCCCGTTGACCTGAGCTGAAAATGATGGAGTCCTCATACTCTTTGCTGTGATATTTAATAGCCGAGTGGCAGTTAATTAGATTACTGAGCCACCGTGACAGATGCTAGGCAACCCGTGAGGAGGGAAGGAGAGGGTATTTGGAAAAGCCATTATCATTCAGTGCAGGGAATGCACAGTACAATCCCATGTTAACCCCTCACATCCTTGCTGTACCCTACAAAATGGTGCAGCCAGGTCGAAGCCAGACACGCCTCAGAATCCTACAGCAGCTCAGTGTTTTGGGTGCTTTTTCCATCATGCACCAAATGTCTAAGAAAAGCAAGCAGCAGGCAAGTGGGGCAAACCGTATACAAAGGTGCCAGCAGCTCCTTTGATGCCAGTTGTACAGGAAGATGATGAAGGGGAAACACTGGAAGGCTGCTGTAATACCACCCTGTTGCATTTTCCCCCTGACATGTCTGTGACAGTAAGCGTCAGGGGAAACAAGAGGGCATTACAGGGGTTGGGCATCATTCTTCTCTCCAGCTGTAAAATGAACTTCAAAATAAAAGGAGGATTTCAGTGCAGATGAAGATCCTTTCTGGAGTCCCTCATCCACCTTCTTGGGATTAAAACCCTATAGAGGAAATTTGCCAATCTCCCATCCACCCTAGAAGATGCTTCCAGGTTCTCTCATTTGGCTCTTAACAGGCTTTCAAACTCACATGGAGGGATGCAGACATCCCAGTGGTAGAGGAATCTGTGCAGTTAGTGTCAGAAGTGGTGCTAGATTTGCTGCAAAGGCAGCATTATTCCCCAGGGAGTGATGCCCAGATCAATATTTGGATCACAACATACAATGGGAGGGATTTTAGGAAGTGCCACCTTTCACCTGGGAACTGCATCCTGGCACAGACTGAGCAGATGCCGATATATACAGGTTGGTGATTTTAAGGTTAAACCATAGACCAAAATCTTGCAATCGGCATAGCAGCCAAAAGGCCCAATGTAGATGAGTGGGTGGGAGCCAGATGCCAGGCTTCCTGTCCAAGTTTCCACTGCCCCTCATTTCAAACAGTGCTTTCCCTGTTACTCTGACCAACTGAAGAAAACAGCCTCAGAATTTATGTACCTGGGGTCAAATATCAATGTCTTTCACAGCCCATCCCTGTATGCACACACAGCAGCGCAGCAAATGCATTTTTCTTCAGGTTATTACATCCCCTTCCCTCCCAAACACGAGTCTGCTGGTTTTTTATTTGATAGGGGACTGCTCTGGTGACAAATCTACATCTGATCCCTGGAAATGTGCCATGGCTTCTGTGCTTTTCCAGCCCTATCCACCGAAGGATACACACAATATAATTTGTTTTACCCCTCACTGACAACCATGCCCTCCCTCCCAGCATGCCAAGGGTTAAGTCATTTTAATACCTACCTATCAGCATGAAATACTTACCCAGATGCTAGCACAGGGACAGACTATCTATGCCTTTCTTAAGCGCTCATCAGAAGGTGTTGAATACAAGTACTATTAGAGTCATGATTGGAACATATTCTCTTTCTCGCCCTGGGATACAAGTGGATGAGTTGCACTCTAAGCTTCCAAGAAACTGAAGGGGCCAGCTTGAAATAGTTATGATATGAGAGCAGAGAGGTATCAACATACAATGCCCTGGGCCTGCTCAGCCTTCTATCTGTTCACACCTCTCTGTTTCAAATGTAAATGCAGGGAAACGTTGGCTTCCCAGGAGCAAGTCTAGATCCAGCTGTCTTGACATGGGGTGTGGCTGCAGATTTTAGATGGTGGAGGTGAAGTATCACATTAAAATATATATATAATCTTACCCGGTTAAGCCCCTGAATTCTGGGCCTGAGCCAACGCCTCTCAAGCTGGCAAGTGCTTCCATGTGCTGACGAAAGCCGTGGGGATGAGTGAGTACGGCACTGTTGTTATACAGTTCCAAGTGTCCGAGGTAGGGTCATAACAATCCAGTGTTTTACACCTCTGCGTCCCAAAGTAACCCCCAACCACGTAAAGCTTATTCCCCGAGGCCAAGGCGTGGCATGACATGCGCTTGGCAGTCATGTCCCCGATCCGCGTCCACTGGTCCGTTTCACAGTCGAAGCGGTAGGCGGACGCAGCTGTGAATTCAGTGTCCCCGCCCATGATGAAAATCTGGCTGCCAAGAACAGCAGCGGCAGTGTAGCGCCAAGGTTGGGGGCACTCTGCTTTGATCGCCCACCGGTTCACGACAGGATCGTAACACTGGACTTTGGACACCATGTCCCGGTGGATGCTGGTCCCGCCAAAGACAAAAAGCTTCAGCCTGGCACTGACAACTGCAGCGTTGCTGACTCCATCCCTTAGAGGGGCCACCATGGTCCATTTGTTGGAGGCAGGGTCATACTTCTCTACCTGCTTCAAGGAAACAGAGGGAGACGCCGGAAAGACACCGGCCACCGCAGTGTGTCCACCCACCACGTAGAGGCAGTTTTCCAATTCAGCTGAGCCATGCCCAAACCTAGCTATCAGCATGGGAGCAGCTTTGGACCATTCCTCATGAACGGTGTCATACACCCAGACGTCTTTGGAGACCCCGTTCTCTGAGCCCCGCCCGCCAGTGACATAGACTTTGCAGCCAATGGCACAGGCACTAAACTCTTTCCTTGGGCTTGGCAGGTCTGCTTTGGGGATGATCTCTTTTGCCTTTTGATCCACCTGGTAGATCTTATCACACATAAAGGTCTGCCCACCCAGGATCAGCAAGGTGTGCCCGGCTTTGCGGGGCCTGGCACAGGGGCTGATGACGACCCCATCATTCTGGAGGATCTTCTTCTTGCAGTGCATGGCCTCCTCCATGATGAGCTTGTTCCTCTCATCTGTCATGATCAGGTCCTCGCACCCCATGGCTTCCTTGAGGCACTTGGAAGGCAACAAGGCCAGACGCACGTTCCTCAGCAGCTCTGGGAGATGCACCTTCCGCTTGTCCAAGTCATACTTCACCCACTGAATGATGGCCCTGAAGACCTTCTCCTCATCCTCTATCTCCAGCTCGTCACTGGAGATCAGGTCCAGCAGGGTGTCCTTGGAGAGGTTGTTGAAATCCTCACTCTTGTGCAAGGTTTCAAAGTTGACCAGGCACATCCTCCAGGACAGCTCGTAGAGTCTGCGGCACTGATGAACATCCGAGAGCAGCATCATGCCCAGGCAGTTGGAAGGATAGAGATTCTTCTCGAGGAACTCGGCTGCTGCATCTCGGACATCGTGGAACTGCAGCATGTCCCCAGCCTCCAGCAGGGACTCTGCGTTCTCCTCATTGATGATGATCTGGGAGGAGTACGCAAAGTCGAGCAGCAGCTCCAACACCTCTGGGTGGAGGCTATCATGAAAATTCACCTCATCATCCAGGCTCTCCCGCAGGCCATTGCTGAACATAGCCTCGAAATAGCTGCTGGAGGCAGCCAGTACAGCCCGATGGCATGGGAAGGACCTGTTCCCAGCCCAGAGGGTGACATCAGTGAACACGCAGCGCTTCCGAAAGGTGTTAAGATGGGACAGGACGCAGTCTGGGTGAGAGGTTTTGTGGAAAAGCAAGATGTTCATAGAGCCAGTGCTCGTTCGGGATTTACGGTTCTCGTGGACGCTGACCGACATGATGACAGTGGCGCGGTCTGCTGAGGAGTGAACAGAAAATAAATGAATTAGTGGTGCTTATAGATGAGAGAAACCGACAGCATTAGCTAGAGCCAGCAGTAGAGTGTGGGCATCTGCTGTGCTAAATTCCTTCTCCCTACTGATCTGACAACACACCTCAAACCTACTCTGGTGTCCCAGCACTGGGTTCTACCCAATTCTGCCAGTGCTCCTGAGTCCTGACCTACAGCACCCCCCAGATATTCCAGCCACAGAGCACCCTGTAACGTCTCGCTTATTCTTCTAAAATTTAATTTTGGGTAGTCATGGCAGAAACAGAGAATTCTGCACTTTGGCATCAAAAGGAATAAGCAAAATACAGCAACCAAAGCCCCAAACTAAATGGCAAATTTTCTCAACAGCCCCTGGAGGGCAAACACACAAACCACGCAATGTTTATTTTTCCTTCTTAAAGAGAACAGTCTATTTAGGGTAAAGGGTTCTGGCCTGTTCTTGGCTCAGTTCATGTCATGTTGGCTTCTAGTGGCAAGATTATTACAGGTTTAGAAAAGGCGATTGCAACCGTATTCATTTATGGGGTATCTAGCTATTAGAGGGAACCAAAGATTTCAACAGACTTTGCAAAATCCTTCTAATTCGTTTCTGGCTGATGAATCCCAGCAGACTCTTCCACGTGACTTATTTACTTTGTAGAATAGGCAGGTTTCAGGGAATATGACAAAGCTCAGTGTCGATGTTCCTGCTTGGGCTGGAACCCGGGCTCTGAGACCCAGTGAGGGGGATGGGGCTCAGAGCCTGGAGTCCAGCCTGTGAGAATGTCTACACTGCTCTTTTTAGCCCCATAGTGCAAATCCAAGTCAGTTGACTTGGGCTCTGAGACTCATTGCTGCTGGATTTTTTGCAGTGTAGACATACCCACAACGTCCTTTGGGGGAGAGAAATTGAGTTTGGACGATGGAATCTGGTAAGTTGCTTGGCCTAAAATATCCAAGGCTGCATTTTCAGTCAGTCTGCATTTTTCCACGTGCATCCAGTGTGCAGGCATAACTATGCAAGTGATCCTATTCTGAAAGTGTAAATCAGGTAATTGGTACGCTGACTGATTGATTTGTATTTTGTAAACATACAAAAAACAGAGTCTAAGACTGGAAAATTTAGTCCATAATTTACAAAGTAAATGCAGAAGGCACATCCATCAGAGTTGCTGGAAAATAACATGTTTAAGAGAGAAATTGCAAATCACTAAAAGCCAGTCTGTCAGTTGCAAAGAATATAAGAAGAGCTAAAGAATACAGCTTGGAAAAGAGATTTAGAGAGACAGACAGACAAGACTGCAACCACACAGATGCAGCTACAGTCTGACAACCCCTCTCCCCCTCTACCCTTTACCACATTGAGCAACCAGCTCATAGGTCAAAGCCCCAAAACAAAACCTCACAACTGCCATCCTGATGTCATCCCATTACAAACATCCTGTTGCTACAGCACCCCACCAGTGTCTGATATTAAGGGCTTGTAACAAACATTAAGAGGTGACACTGTCTTACCAAAAGTCAAGCATTGTTTTATTTCATTTTGCAAAAAACCAAAACACACACACAGTTAGCGTCTGGGTTTAGGGAGCAGGCAGATAAGCCCAAACACGATAGATAGAAATGAGGCCAAGCTGCAAAGGTCAGATGCAGATCTGGGTTCAAACTGCTCCAAAGTACAGGGATATTTGCTCTTTAAATGCATATCCACAGGCTGCGTCTGACAGTGGTTGCCAGACAGTTGGTAAGGGCTGTAAGGACTGCATGCAGTACAAATAGATTGCTCTTCTTCAATAAGATTTTGCTGGGAGTGAAGACAGAAACAAACTGGGCAGTGTCAGGATCTTGGGAAGGCAGACCTCATTCAGAAGCAAGCTTGTTTACTTAAAGTAGTGTCCAACTATGACCAGCCCCTCACCTCCATACCAGAGCTGCTCTTTTCTTTTTCACCTCTTCCACCCTAAAAACCTCTCTGCCATTATTGTTCTGCTTTTTTAGCTAGGGACAAGGTTACACCATAAGTCAGGCCCCAAAATCAAGAGATTCTTTAAAAATCATGAATCATAAAAAAAAATGTTGGTTTAAAATAATGATTTGGGGAGCTTTTTATTTGCCATCTAGTTGTATGAGCCTTGAGCATGCACTCAGCTCACATTTTCAAGCTTTTCTCTGTAATCACAAAGGTTAGAAACTTAGCTTTCACGGGGGGAGAGGGAGGAAAGAGTGAGATTCTCATGACACTCCTCAATTTCAGCAGTTGGGACATTAAGAAAAAGCATCAAGTATTGCAAGAGTTGGAAAAACAATGAATTAATAAAATCCTCTGTTCATCATGAAGCCAACAGGTCCCTGCCTCACCAAGTCAGCTAGATCAGGGTATGGTCTCAACACTGCTAATGGAGCTCATGGTTCCAAGTCAGCTGCTAGGCTCTGACATATCCAACCCAGGGGAGACAGTCAAATCTGCAGCTCATGTCAGAAGAGTCAACAAACCCTGGATGACAAGTGGGTCGTGTACTCATGCTTTGCTGGCTTCCTGAGAGGGAGAGTGCATAGCACACCCCATGATTTACAGGGCAGGAGTCAAGCAAGGAATTCTGAATAACTGACTTTGGGTGAGAGGCGGTGACCTCTCAGAGGCCAATGGCAGGTTAGCAGCCCCACAGAGCACAAAGTTGAGACACTGACCTCCCAGAAACCCGAAGCAGTTCAACACTCCCATGCTTCACAGAGCCTGGCTGCAGATAAGCCAGACACAGGCTCAACCACAAGCTGCCCAGACACTTGCCAACACCTCAAACAAAACATAAATAAATCCTAATCAATAGGAATAATTCTGAGTTGTGTGTTTTCTGCCTCTCCCCACCTCCCTTACAGCGTTCTGCAGGGCAGACATAAATGGGCCAAGTTATAGGCCCTGGGGAAGCCTCCCTAGACTTCCCAGTCCCCAAACAGTGCAGCGTAAATAACGCAGAGTCACTGCAGCTGTGAGATCTTTGACATTCTCAGACTCCTAGCAAATATCCCCAAGGTCCCAGGCTGAGACAGCAATACCCATTTGACTTGTGAGCAGAGGCAATTTTCAATGCAGGGCTCCAGAACTGGGCAGGAAATCACATTATTAACTGGTTGAGCCGAGCTGCAAGGGGAAATGTTTCTAAGCATCATCAGGATGCTTATTCTACACCCACTTCAGGGCTAGTACAAATTTCTAAGGGTTAATGTGGATTCTGGTGACAATTTTACAGCACCAAACTCAGAGGTGCTGAAACTAGCAGTGCTGAAAGCGGATTCCATTATATGCCGGGTTTATAGTTTGGTTCAATGGCTCTCAGCACCCCCACAATACAAATTGTTCCAGCACCCCTGATCAAACTGAGGAATACAAATGAAACATTTATGAGTCTGCTAAAAGCTATTGATTCCAGCTTCCATTTCTCCAACCTCAGAAAACACCCTCTCAATCTATTGCTTCCTTTGAAGACCAGACCCGTGTAGTGAGTGGATGTGTTAATTTTCCACAGATAATCAAACCAAAATGTTAAGCAATTCACACAGAACAGCCATAGAACCAAACAGAAGAGCCCAGAAGAGGAAAGGGACAAGGATAACTTTTCCTAAGCCTGAAGGAGGAAAAGGCACCAATCAGAATAGAAGAGGTGGCTCATTTATAAATTAAAAACACCTACATAAAATACAAAAGCTGCACCAGGACACAGGGTTTTTAAAAATTCCATATCCGGTAGTTCTTAGGTGGGTAGGTAGTGGGCAAGTTACATTTCCATCTGATTGCTGCTTAGTGATGTCACCGTGAAATGAGCTGGTGGGTTTCAGTCCAGTTCCTAGAAGGCCTGGTGCCCATGATACAAACCCACCAAAGCTGGCACTACATGTTTCCCTTTGTGGCAGAGAGGCCAAAAGACTGAATGGGCACTGGATCATCCTTCCACCCTTAAAGATGGTCCCTTCAGCCAGGTGCAAGGTTCTGACATCTGCGGTCACCTGGCCTTCTCACAGACAGCTGGGCTGGCCAATGAGGCTGAAGCAGGCTGCAGAATTAGCGAGGGCCATCCCTAAGAGGCATCAAACTACTGTACACTTAAAAAAAGCCTGTGGCCTGATGCAGCTTTTATACTGTATGTAGGAGTTTTTAGGAGGCAAGTGTTACAGTGGGACCTACTTACCTGCCCTCCTTTTAAACCGTAAAGGCCTGAAATCTTCTCAAAACACCTAGGATTGAATCCTACCATGGCTGGGTAAGAGCAGAAATGTGGAAGTTCTACTTCTTGCTCTCAAGCTGGGTGTAGCTCAGACTACCACAGAATGTGGCACAATGGACAACCCCTGCTTTCCCAGGACTTTCCCTAGCCCATCAGTAATGTGGGATAGTCCCATGTACACATCAGATGAACAGAAATTGAAGACAATAGCAATTTCCCCCCCGACTAGTTTCTTCCCAAATTCTGCAGCTGTATGAACTTTCAAAAGCTGTAAGTGAGGTGATCCCTTCTGCTGCTTAATCAGAATATGCCCAGGGCTAGTCTTTAGTCCTGATTCAGCAAAGCACTTAAGCATGCGCTTAACTTTAAACACGTTTAAATGCATTACTGAATAGGGCTTGACGTAAGCATGTGTAGGGTGACCAGATGTCCCGATTTTATAGGGATATTCCCGATTTTTGGGTCTTTTTCTTATATAGGCTCCTTTTACCCCCCACCCCATGTCCCTATTTTTCACATTTGCTGTCTGGTCACCCTAAGCATATGCTTACTATTAAGCACATCCTTAAGTGCTTTGCTGAAGCAGAAACTTATAGAGCAGCATTTGGCCCTAGGTTATGACAGAACATTTCGCTGGCTTTCTCGATGAACCTTTAGAGCTACAAAAGTAAGATGGGGCACTCCAGATTAGGAATATTTTGCAAACAGAAATCTGCCAGTGTCCTTTTCCAACCTCCCACCTGCTACGCAGAGCTCAAAGGGCTATCTGAGAGCATAGCAGCCAGCGTCCTCGAGGTAGGACAGGGGCAGTCATTAGAATGGAAGCTACAGCTCAAATAGCAGAGGGCCTGACCTGAGCAAAGTGGGTCTGGGATACACTCATATGTTGCAGTCATTTTGTTCTTTTAAAGGGAGTTATAAAAAATAAACAATGACGGCACTGCCTTTACAGAATCTCAGGGCAGGTGGAGGCAGACGGCAGCCCTTCTTCCACAGAAATGAGGGCCTGGGAGCATCAGCCTTTTTGTCAGATAGCCAAGGCTGTCTGCTGGCTAGAATATTTCCCTGGCTCTAGTCCATCTCAGCCGAGAGATCTAGGAGAGACAGAGTTCTTACAACACAGCAGCATGGGGAGGGGGCTTCGGACAGCCTTTCACACACCCGTTCAGGGAGGAAAGCACAAAACAAAGATGAAAGTTCACTGAGTCATGGGGAGGGCAGGCGCCTCTGATTACAGAGCACAAATAAAAGTATCTCAATAGTCCCTGGAGAGGACTAAAGCCAGAGTAGAGAACCAGGGAGAAAGGTGAGACCTAGAACTCTGATTCTCTCACCCGCTGTGGCTACTTAAAGCTGCTATGGTGGCATCAAGAAAGTGGAACTCTTGTGTAAAGGGGCTTCCCTGGTGGTGCCGGGATAATGAAGCATCCCTACATCCCACCTTGCAACCCCTGATACTACAGGTGACTTGGGGATGGAGGCATGACTGAAGCTCACTGAGTTCCAGGTATTCCAGGCTGGCCCTGGAGCCTGTAGGCATCTGAGGGAAGCTGCAATAATTTAGAGCCTCTCCTGATTGTGCTCTAAGTGGGGCTGGGAGGCTCTTGGTGGGGCCAAGAAACCAGGAGGCACAAAGGTACCTTAGAGCTACCTCTGCTCTCTATCCCTATGTGAGCTCTGCATTCTGAAGGGCCAACTCAGAAGCAGGGCCAATGCTTGTAGTAAATGTAGCTTGTTTTTGTTTTAAGCCACCAGGTTGTCCATGAACTTCCCAACACTTCCAGTATCCGTAAGAATTCACCAAGCCATATGAACAAATAGCTTTGCAGCCCGAGAGCTGTTCAGAAACAGTTCGATTGCACAGTTCCTGGTGCATGGTTGGTCTAATAAACCACGCAATATAGTTTCTGCTCCTTGACTGGACAACCAAGTTTGTTTATTCAGTATTCTCCTGTAAAATAAAACAGCAAGTAGCAAGTTCCCTGCTATGAATTTCTGGTCCAACAACTGCTAAAAAGTGTGAAACGTCATTCAGAAATGTTTTTGCCAAACCCTGCCTGGTAGTTAGCTGAACATGCATGGGGAACCCTGACCCTGTGAACCAAACCCTGTGCTTATAGTCCCAATACAGGGCTTCGGGGAGTTGTTGAAGGGTTGCTTTCTATTTGACCGTCGCTACAGAAAACTACCTACAGCATTAAGAGTCACTGAGGTCTGATATTCACTTGGTTCACAACTCCTGGGGAAAAACAACCCATGCAACATTGGAGGCTAGAAAACCGGGGTTCTCACTGCACGGTTCTGCTCCTCCTGGCTTCGGGAGGGGCTTTCATTAGCAATGAAATGCTAACCAGGCAGCTTTGGGATCAAAGGCATTGGCTTTGAAGAGCTCAATCTCCCTTTTAATGTATTCTATTTTGTTTTTGCTGCCTCTGCTGTTCTTGTCACCTTCTTTGTCTCTTTTCACACGGGCTGTGACAGGTGCTCTGAGTTTAAAACCTTCAGAGAAACAAGGACAGGGTCACCGGCACACATATTTCTGGGCAAGGTGGTAATGGAAGCAGCAGCGCAAACTGGAAGGAAACAGCTGATCTGTAAAGGCAGGGCACTGGTCGTATAATACCACGGGTACCCCTGGGAAATCTTCTGGGAAACCCATGAGTTACTGGGTCAGGCCACAGCAGTATCCTACCTGGTGTTTTACTCTCATCTCTGCACCAATAACCACAAATCATCCCACTTCTCACAAACCTGGGGGAAGCCTTAAGGAGGGATAGGGAAATTCAGCCATTAGTGTATAAATACAAATGTGCAGATCAGCGGTCAATGAATACAGCTACATGGGCCAGGGCAGTAAATAGCCCTAAAGAAAATCCCAGAAGCATCTGGCCTTGGGCATCACAGTTTCAGATCTATTACTGGGTACAATGTTCTTCTCGGCTACACTTGTACATCTGTAGTGTAATCAAGGGAGTCACACCAGGAGACCTGCAAGGCGATGTGGACCTTCCATATCCACTGGCCTGTCTTGGAGTAGCACTGGCACCCAGGGCAAGCAGGAGAGCAGAGTTTCAGCATCTGGGCTGTAGTGACACAAGGCTCACCCACATTGTACTCAAACCTGCTCCCACGGAAGTCAACCGCACTCCTACTGCTTTGTGTTGGACCAGGATATGCCCAGAAGCCTTTCTTTTCACATCGGAACAGGCCTACCTGAAGGGCCAGCACTGGATTCTTCAGAGGAAGGCATAAAACACCAGATAATCACCCAGATTTTGCAATACAACCCTTAGGGGAAATTTCTTCCGGACCTTGGCCGAAGATCAGCTTCTCTTTCTAAATGCTATGTAAATTACACCCTTCTTTTCCACCCTCCCATCCCCAGTGTTAGGTTCCTAGGCTGTTATTCTCTGAGTCTAGGACCCACAGATTAATTTGGATAGTATGTTCTTCACTTCTTGTCCTGAACAGCTGCACTGTTAAAAGAGTTGCCCATCAGACATGGCTGCATTTCTACATTAGAGAAACTGATTCCTCCTGTGTATGTGTACACACACACACACACACAGAGTAAAATGGGTTAGGATGATGTGTGCCTTTAAATGTGAGGTACAATTATTCACATAGTCCATTACTCAAGAAGACCTGGATCAAACATTTGGACAGGAATCAAAAATGGCAGACACAATGGGGAAAACAAATCTTGCTGAGAAAGACAGAAGGGAGATGGCAAATAGACAAGATAGGGGAATAAATCCTACCTTTTGGAGATGTCAGCAGCAGCTCTAATTGGAGTTTTGAAGGTTTGGTGCATATATGCCACTTTCACGTCACTTCACATAAACAGTTCAACATCTCTGGAACATATACTCCTCCTTGCAGGTTCCAAACTGCTGTTCAGTAGACACTGGTCTGTCCCTGCACATACTAGGGGATCAGCCTTCGACACCAAACTTTCACAGCTCCCTATGTTCTGGCTGCAGCAATACACTCCTGTCCCCTTAGGCTGGCCCCAAACAGACACACTTTTACTAATTACATCTTCCAGGAAATAGTACTTGAGATGAGAGGAATAAAAATAGTAACCCACACTTAGTGCAATACAGAAAATGTTGACAGGAAATCCTGGCCAGTTGCCAGATAGAATGGAAAGAAGTATCCTGCCAGGTTAAAGAGACACATCTGCTTCCAGCCATGGACTTTCTATTAAGGTGTCAGTTCACAACCACTGAGTCATTGGATGCTGCACTCCAGGGGTCACACTCTGTTCTCAGCTACAGCTAGGTAAATCTAGAGTAACTCCATTGAAGTCAGGGCTCTGCTCCTATCTGTAAATGTGGTTCCCTCCCTCTCTTCTGTCCTAAGACAAGGACTAATCCAGAGAAGATGAAACTGTCATTTTGCACCCTGTGATTTAGGAAACGTCACTCCCTTGCAGGCAGTGGAGTTACTCAGGCCTGCTCTACACTAATGAGAAAAGTCGACCTAAGTTACACTAGTCAAGTTATATAAGTTATGCAATTTAAGTTGATGTAGCTTAGATCCGTGGTTCTCAAAGTCGGGCCGTCACCTGTGTAAGGAAAGCCCCTGGTGGGCCGGGCCAGCTTGTTTACCTGCCCCGTCTGCCGGTCTGGCCGATCGCGGCTCCCACTGGCCGCAGTTTGCTGCTCCAGGCCAATGGGAGCTGCTGGAAGCGGTGTGGGCTGAGGAACATACTGGCTGCCACTTCCAGCAGCTCCCATTGGCCTGGAGCAGCGAACCGCGGACAGTGGGAGCCGCGATTGGCCGGACCTGCAAACAAACCGGTCTAGCCCGCCAGGGGCTTTCCCTAAAAAGCGGCATCCCAAGTTTGGGAAACACTGCACTAAGTTGATGCTGCTGCATTGATTGCAGTGGTGCCGGTTTAGCCGGTAGTGCAGACGAGCCCTTAGGATTCACACCTGTGTAACAGAGCAGAAACTGGCTCACTGGCACGCTACAGTACCTTTCTTTTATAAATACATCACATTCAGAAATAGGTACCTGAAGCAGCAAGGGCCGACCAGACCAAAAAATTTAAGCTCTGACTCAACTCAAATCTTTGCCATCTGAAAGATCCTCATTGACAATTTTTTCCTCCTTCTTATTTCATGTTTTCATGGCAGCCCTGCACTTCCTGGATGGGAGGCAGAAATATCATGAAAAATGCTGTTCTACTTGCACCAATTCAACTTAAACCGCAACAATGTGGTTCTCCAAGCCCAAATCTGCAGGGATTGTCTGGAGAAAGTCTGGGCAAGCATCTGAACTTCTGTGTGCTTATGCACATGGATCTGAACTCAGAAATGTGCTCTGGTCATCAATATTTCATATTCCAGCTTGTTCAGAAACATGCTGCATCATGTTGTACCAACCTTCCCTCATGTCTTGCAGTGACTCCAGTTCCAAGGCTACCACAAAGGCTTATTAAATGCCTGGGTCTCAAAAACTATGAGCTATGTTAAACGCGGTACTGAGCAGAAAGCAGAATTCTTATTGCATCTGGCAGCGAAGGAGGAAAAGGGGATTCTTGTGCTGCCTATAAAAATGGATTATGCTAAACCAAAATAAGCCCCCTTCAGACCAAAATAAGACTGTCTGTAGACAAACCTGGTTTAAGAACACACCTTCAGTTAAACTGGTGAAAACCTGTGTGTAGACAAACCCGCTCCCCACCCACCAAAGTGAATGCTCTGTAAACTTTCTTATTAAGCCAGCTTCACAGGCAATAAAGATGGATTAGTCTATGCTCATTATTAAACCCTCTAGCTTTGTAGTGCTGGGGATACCCCTCCCCCCATCCTTTTGCCATTATCCAACCAGGAGAAATCATGTTTTGAGCAACAGTTAAGGCTGTGGACAAAAGCTTTTTAATGTCTCAGCCCAGCAGATCTTTTCAAAGCGTGGAATTCATTTCAAGAGCTGCTGTGAGCTTCCCCCCATGAAACCTGCCTTCCAGCTCAATCAGTGAATGAATTCCATTCAGCTAGATCCATCACAATCTATTTGTGAAATGAGACAGAGTGGCAGATGAAACTAGAGCACGTCTCCATCACCCCTGCCCACCTCTCAAATCAAGCTCACAGGGGCCTGGAATGGAAATGACCCATTTGATCCCAGCGTCCATCACCAGGAGAGAGTCCCCTGAAAGAGAGCCTAGCTGCTACTATACTTAGAAGAAGAGGTGTCTACTTCAAATGCCCGCACATGGTACCGAACCATGCAGCTCCCAGTGAATGTGCACTGGGCAAGAGATGGTCCATTGAGGTGATGGCAGAGTGACTGTTGAAGATGCTGCAACTTTAGGGGGCAGGCAGATATTCCCACCCTCTGCTCACAGGCCACCCCTGACAACCAGCACCAACAAATTTGTTGGCAAAATAGGGGGCTTGGCTGATCGGGTCAATCAGAGCCTAACATGTATTTTCTTATCAACAAGGCCCAGTTCTCTTCACAGCTTTCAATCCAGAATTTAAATTCAGCTCCCAGTCAGATAACCTGATGCTCTGTATTGCTCTGCCAGGAGATCTTGGTACAATTTCCAGACACTGGAAAGGGTTCAGCACCCCACGCCAGTCCGTGAAGATGGGAGGACCCCGTGTCTCCATCGATGATTACTTGCTGGTGTTGATGGACACTGGAGGGAATTCAGCGCTGGCCAGCAAAAATGCCAACCCCTGAAGGAGATTAAAGACTTTAAGGAGAACAAGAAGGGACTCTTCCCCTCACCTCCCAGCCAGAAGGGAAGATTTAGAAATTAAAAAAACATTCTTAGCAAGGATTCAGGGAGGTGGGAGTGTTACTCTGAGAGATAAAGGGCTCCGAACTAACTCTTCAGGGCTGCATGTGGCATCTACCCATGAATTACTGGGTCAGCAGTATCACAATTGCTCATGTTACCTTACATGGTGTTTTACACTCACCTCTGCACCAGTCAACAATAAATCAAAGGGACTTCCAATGGGCTGCAGTATGAAGCTTGCCTGGCCTCAGGCTGATAGGTTATCAGATAAAACTGGTGGTCTCTCCTGAGTTTAAGCATTTGCAAGCAGGCAAGTTGGGATGGATCAATCACAGTATTCTAGGACAAGAGAAGCAATGTACCCAGGCTCCAGTGGAAGGGATGATGCAGCAGCCCTTGCTCACTGGACTGGTGCTAACAGCCACCACGGAGATGTAAAACTTGATGAGCAAAGATACGTTGATGCAATGGTGGTTAAAGGGCCTGCCAGGGGGACTGACGCAGCTTGTTACTGCTAAATACATCCTAGCAGGCATTCTAGCAGCCACAGTTTAAGCAATGTTGACTACATTTGCCTCAATTCAATTACAATCTATAAAGAATGAGAATATATCTGCCTATTGGTAATAAGCTCTGACATTTGTATTTCTAACCTGACCCTTTCAGCAACTCATCTGTCCAGTGAGCAATTCCAACACCACAGACCCATCAGGCCAGGTCTGCCCCTCCTGGTCCACTTACGCATACATGTGGCCAGGACCTGCCTGACCTGTACCATTGTGTCCTGTTCCCATCTCCCTCCACATCTGACCAGGTTCTGCCTGTGCTGTTCCACCCCCACAGACAAGTTGCCACCACATAATGCCTCTCCTGTTCCATTCCATCATCCAATAAACGTTTCCTAAAAACATTACTGGCCACCAGGGAAGATTATTTTGAGTCCCAATGAGTTTGTACAGGAGGCAATTTCACCTGCAGGGGTAGTAATACAATCGTCACTCAACAGCAAGAAGTCATACTCCTTCTTGACCTTGACTCTACATGGCAAGGTCATGGTCCTCCCTCCTGCACCACGAAACCATATAGCACACACAGTGTACACACAGCACACAGAATAAAATTTGCCCTGAGCCATCTCTCTCATACACTTAACTACCCTGCTCCTTCGCTGGTATGATATTAAATTGGCCCCCTCTCTTCTTTTCTACACATGCAGCGAAGGTTTCTTAGGTGCAAACCCCATCACGTGAGCCATTTAAAATCGGGCTGCTTCAAGTTGTGTACGTTTACAGTACGGTTTGGATGTTAGCCTTTTGGAGTGAATTTGGTGCTGGGTTTGGACACAAGAATCTTGTTTCTTCGGGGGCAAGGACCCATCTTTTTGTTCAGTGTTTGTATGGCTCCCAGTGCAATGGAGTCCCGGTTCATGACTGGGACTCCTCAGCACTTCAATAACACAAATAATGAGACAGTGAGACTACTTTAAAGAGGAACGCTGCAAGCCGTAACTACCCATGCACCTTTACTGTGCACTGCAAACCTCCATACAAACCTCATCCCAACACACCTCATCAACAGAGATAAATGGCAGCAAATGGCAAGAGAAATTAAAAAAGATGAAGGAGACATGATTTGTTTTCAGATATGATTCAATTTGAACCAGCAAACAGAGGAGGGGAAAAGATAATGGGAGGCTCTTCCAGAGCTGCAAAAAATAAGTTCCTATACCAACAGCAGCCAGGTTCTGGGGAGAGGAGACCCAGGATGCGCTAACAGGAGTAGGAAGGAGAATATGAGAGAGGGGCAGCTAAAATAGGCAGCACAAGTTTCTCCCACTTCTCCCCGCCTCCCCCCAGCATGCTTTATGCCTACACTGAAGGGACCACCAGTAGGATGGCAATCACTAGCACTTATGGTGGCTATGTGTTCCTATTTATACAGCACTGTACCTGATGCTTTACACATGAACGAGGGATTTCTCTTCCTGTGTCTTGTGATGTTCAGCAAAGGGCTGGGGTGGGGAAGAGAAGGGAGGTTTAGACAGTAAAAATGAGGTCAATTGTTTTTTTCTGGGACCATGTGTCTGTGCTGGAGTGAGAGAAGTGCATTTGGAGGACGGATTTGAAGACTAGTGAATGAGGTTGCAAGGTACACAGGATCCAGGAGGTGACTCCACGTATACAGTCACAAGAGGAGAAATCACTCAGGCACTCATAGGAGGAGGAGAGAGGTTGAACAGACAGGTTATCACCATATGGATAGGTGTCCATGATGGACAGATGTCTCCTCCTGAAAGGAGTGATTGTAGAGCTCAGAGTTTGTTTTCTTAGGAGTAAAGAAGACTGAAATCAAACAGTGTTAATGGACTTATGAAAAAAATAGCTGTAACTTTTGAAGTACAAGAGAGCCCCAGGGAAGGCCAGAGTGACCCTGCAGATGCTGTTCTAACAGAACAGGGAGCTGTAACAGCCAGTTTGAATCAGCCATTTACACACAATTGCAAACTTTCAGAACTGTGTTGCTGCTGCTATTTCTGCAGCTCATCATTTTATCAGGAGGATCACTAGAGCAGGGTCAATTGATCCGTAAGTAGTTTTACACAGATTATATTTAAGAGTCAAACAAAAAATGAATAAATGTTGCTGTATGCGTAGGCTAGGTGTAAACGGCAGCTTTTTGTTTTATAAAGCCGAATATCTCAAGCATTTGTTAAACATTTCACTGCTAATGTTCTAAGCGTATACAACCTGCACCGTGCTCCAGGGTTACAAGGGAGCAATACATCCAAGTATCCACAGACAGCATGCTGGGTTCACGCCATCACCGAATAGTCTGACACCGTATTGTTGGGTCTTTCCATGACCCAGCTACACATTTTAATAAACGTGAATTTAGACCTATTAAGAGAGGATTGTGACGCTATCCTGGTCTTGGGCTTGGCAGACAAAACCTGAACATTCAGGTGCTCAGACACAAACGTGCACAAATATGAGCGGCTGTTGTAGCAAATTCAGCACTACAGGGTCAGTCGGAGAGAAAACGGATTTTCTTCCTAAACCTCCCCCCAGCCTTAAACCCCAATCTGTAAAACTAATCTCAATCCAGGCTCAATAAAAAGAACAACAAAACACCCCAGGAAGTGTTCTTCCAAGATTATCCAAACACTCCTGAAAGAGGGAAAAGACATCAACTAATCTCTCTCTGGCTCTCATCATTAACTGCAGATACTTCTTTCTCAGAGCCTCTTGACATGATTTACTAACAAGAACTGAATAGGAGAAAAACCTGGGAAAACATCCTGCCCTCACCTCCAGGGTCCCTTTGCGATCAAAGCTCTCTCTACCACCTAGGGTGACCAGATGTCCCGATTTTATAGGGACAGTCCCAATTTTGGGGTCTTTTTCTTATATAGGCTCCTATTACCCCCACCCCACCCCACCCCCTGTCCCGATTTTTCACATTTGCTGTCTGGTCACCCTACTACCACGCACTGCATGCAGTAGAGAAGGGACTGTCACTGCCCCATTCTCTCCCCTCCTCCCGAGCTCAGATCTGCCTCGCAGATCCCCCCTCTTCAAAGCACTTTGCAAATGACATGTTTGCAACCGCACAGACAAGAGTTTGCTGCACCCTCTCCTGCGCTATCCCAGGCGCTGGGAACTAACTCTCACTGCCAGGAGTCTGCATTCGCCTCTCTCCACACACTTCAAGCCGGACTGGGGATGGAGATGAATCTACACAGATACTCACAGGCCAGCGATCTGCCCCAGGGGTCTGAGCGTGTCCCCAGGTATCCCCCGGCGGGCTGGTACCCCAGGTAACTCCCACTCGCTGGATACAATGTAACCCCAAGAGCTTGACACTCACTAGTTTCCAAGCTGGAGGAGGAGACACCAGCCAGCAGGGCCAGGGCAGCCAATCAGAGCTGCGGCATTGTGACGGATAGGGGGTGACAGCCAGAGGAAGGGAGGGGCGGGTGCAATAGCGAAGTCAGCCAATGGGATTAGAGGAAGCTGCTGCTGGGCGGGGTCAAAGACGGAGTCTATAGGGCCGGTGTGAAACAGCTGGAGTCCCTCCCCCAGCTGTGATTCTTAAAGGTGGAGGAGCCTTTAATCAGGCTGAAGGGGTAAAGGCAGCGGAGCAGGACGGGTAAGGTGAGCAGATGTCCCGATTTTGGGAGCATTTTCTTATATAGGCTCCTGTTACCCCCCCCCCGTCCTGATTTTTCATGCTTGCTATCTGGTCACCCTAAGGACGGGGCACCCAAGGGAGCTGTAACACATAGTGAAGCATGGCTGGATTTCAATCCTAGCTTGCACCTAACCCTAATTCCAGGCTTGTCCTCCGGCCGGGTCCTCCACCACAGCTCTGCCAATACATCTGCATCCTGACCTTTGTACCTTCCCCTTCCTCCTGCTGGGCTCCCCTGGCAGCACTCGGCAAAGCATTTCTATCCTGCTCTGCAGCATCCCCTTCTATTGCACTTGTGAAGCCCCGTATAGCACTGATATTATGCCCCTTGATCCCCACCTTGCAACAGGCCTTGTGCCTCCCACACCACTCTCCCAATGCACTTCAGTCCTGGTGTGCAGCCTGTGCTACTCTGGTCCTGGGCTTCTCACACTGTGCTGTGGAGCCACCTCAGTCCCAACCTGCAGAGCCCCGCTGCTCTCGTCCTAGGTGGAAAAAAATGTGCTGGGGAGTGAGCGCCGCCAAACCTCTCCAGTTCAGTGCAGGTAAAATTATTGAACCTAATACGCCCCTCACTGGCCTCCACTTAATGAAGGAGAAATAGCATATTGTGCCCTCCTGGTGCCCAGCACAGCCAGCTCTGGTCCAGCACAGTAATCACAAACACAAGGTCAGAGTGGTAAAAGCCTCAGCCAAAGTGAGTGCTGATATCTTAAATCATCCATGTTTGCACTGAGATTTCTCAGCTGCTTTAACGTATGGGACATTTAATGTAAAACAAAACTTTAAAGGGCCACATCTGCTTCAAAAATATGCACAGCATGCCGGAATGGGATGCTGGGTTCTATTCCTGTCTCTGCCACTGGCCGGTTGAGTGACCTTCATCAAGTTGCTTCATCATTCTGTGCCTCAGGTTTTCTGTCTGAAAGATGGGGATAATAATAGTTACCTCATTTGTAAAGTGCTTTGAGATCTCTGGTGAAAAGCACTTACACTGTATAAGACCATTAATTGATCATTAGTAGAAGTAGTGGTGGCATGCCATATTTGTGCTAGAGTCTTTTGAAAAACTGGCATTTGAAATTTGCTCCACAGCCTGGATTTTTTTCTCTTGAAAAATAATGTACTCTAATTCTAAACAAAGTGCACCTCAGCTGAAAAGGTGTGTCTAGGGCACAGGGGGAGGACTTCTCTCTTCTCCCATCACCTCCTTCACTTCCCTAGGCTTATACCCTTCTGCTTTCAGTAGGTAGCTTACAATAAGGGTCAATATTACAGTGAAGAACTAGCAACTTTATTGAGCACACCCAGCTGGGCTAGTGACCCACTGAAAATATCCTGTCCCCAAAGTGTGCAGGCTTCTCTAAAACCAAGTCTAGAGTATTGAAGAGCTGCCTGGAAGCCCTTTGCTCTAACCCAGAAAAGTTCTCTGTGAGTTTCCTACCATAGTTATTTATGCCTCTGCTTGTCCCTCTTTCATGCTGTTGACTCACAAGGTGGCACTGCCTGCAGGGCCCATTCTGCAGAGTGTGGGGAGAGGAGGAGATGCAGATTTATTGAAACAATCCCAATAAAAAGCTGCATGATAAAATACAGTCCTATACTTCCTCCAGAGTAGAAATGGAATAACATCTTGTCACTACAGTTAACAGGGACTATATGCACTAAATAATAGCTATGGTACATCAAACTATTTTAAATCCTTGCTCCCTGGATTTAACATATAAAAAGCCAGACTGGGTCAGACCAAAGGCCCATCCAGCCCACTATCTTGTCTACTGACAGTGGCCACTACTAGGTACTCCAGAGGGAGTGAACCTAACAGGTAATCTTAGAGTATCAGGGTTGGAAGGGGAGATTATCTAGTCCAACCCACTGCTCAAAGCAGGACCAAACCCTGGATGGCCCTTTCAAGGATTGAATTCACAACCCTGGTCTTAACAGGCCAATGCTCAAACCACTGAACTATCCCTCCCAATGAGTACTCCCCTATCATCCATCTCAGAGGCTAGGGGCACCATTCCTTATCCATCCTGCTTAATAGCCATTAATGGACTGTGGCAAAGTACCTGCCTCTCCTTTTGTTAGCTCAGTCCTTCTTAGCCTCAGAGACACAGGCTTGGGCAAAGTAAAAGAAAAAAAACCTTCCTAATCTCACAGTGTCTGGCTGATCCCTTCTCAGCCAGCCCCTTGCTCTAGTTTCCTCTCCTTCTGGGGAGGATGCAATCTGCCTTGCAAGAAGAAGTCTCAGAGTTCAGCTACCCCTACTTGCTGGCAGCTCCTCTTCCTCTTGCTTCCCTGCCAGCGAGGATTTGAAAAGGTCTCCAGCAATTGGGGCCAGCTGAACCTAATTAGTTCCCTGATAACCCCTGTCCCAGCTGAACCTTATTCCTCCAGGGCTGAGCCTTCCGGGACCAATTACTAACCCTCTCCTGGTAGCTTAATTGTCACTGAATTTGCCAATGGACTTACCTCCATGAATTTATCAGTTCTCTTTTAAAACCTTGTTATAAGTCCTAGCCTTCAACAACCTCCTCAGGCAAGGACTTCCACAGTTTGCTGTGTGGCTATGTGAAGAAGAACTTTCCTTTTATTTGTTTTAAACTTTGCTGCCTGTTTAATTTCATTGGTGGCCCTGGTTCTTATATTATGGAACAAGTAAATAACTTTTCTTTATTTTCACTTTCTCCACACCACTCATGATTTTATATAACTCTATCATATCCCCCTTATCTCTCCTTTTCCAAGCTGAAAGTCCTAGCCCAGGGGTCGGCAACCTCTGGCATGCAGTTTGCCGGGTAAGCACCTGTTGGCTGGGCCAGTTTGTTTAAGCGCCACGCCGAGGATTGTTGCTGGTGTGCTCCTCTCCTCCCCGCATTGGCTGGGATGGCAAACCACGGCCAGTGGGAGCCGGGTTTCGCTGAACCTGCCGATGGCAGGTAAACAAACTGGCCTGGCCCACCAGGGTGGCTTACCCTGGTGAGCGCATGGCAGAGGTGTGCAACCCTGTCCTGCCTCTATCTATGCTCTATATGGAACCCGTTCCAAAACCCTAATCATTTTAGTTGTCCTTTCTGAACTTCTAACTTTTCTGTGATGAGGAGACACATCTGGTACACAGTATTTGAGATGTGAGCGTACCATAGATTTATTTAGGGTGATAAGATGTTCTCCATCTTATTCTCTATCCCTTTTTAATGATTCCTAACATCCTGTTTGCTTTTTGACTGCCACGCACACTGCGTGACGTCTTCACGAGAACATCCACGATGACTCCAAATCTCTTTCCTGATTAATTGAGCTAAATTAGCCCCCATCATATTGTATGTATAGTTGGGGTTATTTTTTCCAATGTGCATTACTTTACATTTATCCACATTAAATTTCATTTGCCATTTTGTTGCCCAATCATTTAGTTTTGTGAGATCTTTTTGAAGTTCTTCACAGTCTGCTTGGATCTTAACTATCTTGAGCGGTTTAGTATAGTCTGCAAACTTTGCTACCTCACGGTTTACCCCTTTCTCCACATCATTTCTGAATAAGTTGAATAGGATTGGTCCTAGGACTGACCTTTGGGGAACACCACTAGTTACCCCTCTCCATTCTGAAAATTAACCATTTATTCCTACCTTTTGTTCCCTGTTTTTTAACCAGTTATCAATCCATAAAAGCATCTTCCCTCTTATCCCATGACAACTTTACATAAGAGCCTTTAGTGAGGGACCTTGTCAAAGGCTTTCTGGAAATCTATGTACACTATGGCCACTGGATCCCCTTTGTCCAAATGTTTGTTGCCTCCTTCAAAGAACCCTAATAGATTAGTGAGACATGATTTCCCTTTACAGAAACCATGTTGACTTTTGCCCCAAAAGTTATGTTCTTCTATGTGTCTGACAATTTTATTCTTTACTATTGTTTCAACTAATTTGCCCGATACTGACGTTAGACTTACCAGTCTGTAACTGCCGATCTGTAATTTGACCATGCTGTACCAGACGAGTGAAAATTAACCCTTAGAATTCTGCCATTTTCTAGCGTCCAGCAAAGCTGCTGCTTCAAATGGATGAAATACCCTGTTAATTAGTTTAATGAGCGGCTGCGGATGACAAGTGGAATCTCAAGCAAGGTGGCTGCTGTGGCACCTTGAAAACATCTGTTGAACAACGGCAACATTTAAAGACAAAACTAAATTGATTTTTCCCTTTGTGGTTGAGTCTCATCCAGCTGCTCCAGACTGTAACAGAATCATTGAGGAGTGTAATGAGGTAATTGTTAATTCTCAGAGCAGTTTCCAACGGCTACCCGCTCAGGCTGGCAAAGTCCTTATCTCCGCAAGCTGTGTGTGAACCCAGACTGACATCCATCCTTTTATAACTGATCCAAAGAAAGGGGAGGGGTAATTCATATCAGTTGTCACTCACAGAAGGTCTGAGGGGAAGGGTTTCATCCCCTCTTACAAGGGATTCTCCCATTTCTTCAGTTTTGCTCAGAATAGCTTTCTGCAAATTCATGTCTTGGAAGGTGCTTCTGTCCCTCATCCAACACATGGGGCCTAATGCTGATCTCTCTTATGCCAGCTTTACATTGGTGTAACTCAATTGATTTCAGTGGAGTCACTCCTGATTGGCACCAGTGTAACTATGAGTAGAATCAGACACTTAGAGTGCAATCCCCAATACAGGCCTCTGGTGCCAGACTGTGGGGGGTGCTACTAGGACCCAACATATAGAAAATTGTGTCTGTGGCTGGTGCACATGTATTCTCTCTGCTCTAGATGCACAGAGATGGTGGAGTGCTGTGCTGGAGGAAGGAGGGAACAAGAGACATAACAGGCGGGCAGGAGAAAAGGTGAGAGGAAATAACAGAAAGCAGCAGGAACTGCAGGGACAGAGAGGAGGAGGAGCCTCTATGTACCTCTCCAGCACCCCCAGGAGCCTGGACTGAGTAACACCTTCTCAGGGAGCTTCCTGTTTCCTGCTGCTTCCCTGAACCCACTTGAGGAGAACAGGCAGTCAACTGAAGTATAAGGAGCCAGTTAGGCCCTTAAGACGCTGATATCTTCCCTGATTCAGGCCCAGCTACCAGCCTGCTTATTTGTCCCCTTCAACTGAGAGTTGTGAGCCACTCTACCTGGCACAGAACAGCAGTCATGAGTGACAGAAGAAAATGCCCCTCTGGGGCAGCATTCAGAAAAAGAAAGAAAGCAAAGGAAGCTTTTCTATCTAGGCAGGAAGGAGCCCTCCTGAGATACATAGACACAAATGTTCACAGTGAGCCTTCCGGCCCCAGTGAGGATGTGAGTGGTGAGGAGATGCCTGATACTCCAGTTAGTCAGAGTGCAGGTGACCTGGCAGCTACTGCAGCATCCATATCTCCATCTCAAATGGATGTAACCATGCACATTCCTGAATAAAAGTGTAGATGAGAGAAGAGTGTGGTGGAGGTGCAAGAAACAGCTGCTGCTGAGTTTAGTTCCTCAAGTCTAGATGATCCAGGACTGTGGACCCACTTGAGCAGTAGCCTGAGGGACTTCCATGTATTGCATGAGCCACAGCAAATGAAAAACTTCATGTTCCCCAAAGACAAGGACAATGTGAAATCCCCAATGGCGACAAAGTGGAGAGGCCATGGCTTATGTACTCAAAAACCCAGAATGCCGCATACTGTTTTTGTTGCAAACTCTTCCAGTCTAATGTTTCAGCCACATTGGGTTCTACAGGAACAAAGGACTGGAAAAATCTGGCTAGAAATCTGGCATGCCATGAGAAGACAGCAAATCACCAGAGAGCATTCCATAGGTGGAAAGAGCTTGAGATGAGATTAAGGTTAAAGACCACCATAGATGATCAGCATCAGGAGATTGCATCAGAGTCTCTTTACTGGCAAAATGTTCTGAAAAGGCTCATTGCCATTGTGAGAATAATTGCTATCCAAAACCTAGCACTGCGTGACACTTCAGATCATCTGTATGTGCCAAACAATGGAAACTAAAATTTTGGAGCTGGTGGCTGAGTTTGATGCTGTACTCCAGGAGCATCTAAGAAGAGTCACCACCCAAGAAATGTACACACACCACTACCTTGGAAAAACAATTCAAAAAGAAATCATACAGTTACTGGAAACAAAAGTCAAACAGAAGTTTGTGGCAGATCTGAAATCAGCAAGATATTACTCTGTTATTCTGGACACCTGACATCAGCCATATGGAACAAATGACTTTAATGGTGCGTTTTGTAACAACAGAAGCTAGTGTGACAAAGTTCCTCCTCTACCTTGGTGGGTCCTGCGCTTATTTGGCAGATTTGCTCACCTCAGTGATCTTCCCCACAGTCTGGGTCAAATTCTCCTGTGTCTAATCAGAAGTTGGGAGGTTTGGAGGGAACCTGGGCCCGCCCTCTACTCCGGGTTCCAGCCCAGGGCCTTGTGGAATGCAGCTGTCTATAGTGCCTCCTGTAACAGTTGCATGGCAGCTAACTCCCTGAGCTACTTCCCCATGGCTCCTCAAACACCTTCTTTTATCTCACCACAGGACTTCCTTCCTGGGTCTGATAATGCTTGTACTCCTTAGTCACCAGCAGCCACCCTCTCCTCTCACTTCCTTGTGCTCTTTGCTCCCAGCCTCCTCACCAAGCACTTCCTCTCCTCTAGCTCTTCCTCCCTGACGAGATGTGAGTCGCTTTTTTAAACCCAGTCACCCTGATTAGCCTGCCTTGATTGGCTTCAGGTGTTCTAATCGACTGTTGCTCTTATTAGTTCTAAGGTTCCTGATTACTCTAGTGCAGCCCCTGCTCTGGTCATCCTGGGAACAGAAACTACTCACCCAGTACCAGTATATTTAGCCCCTCTACCAGGACTCTTACCCCATGCTGGGCTGTTTCCACACTAGTGAATTCCTGGCAATGCTATGACTGTAGAGACGTTTTCTAGAATTTATTGACTTTTGATGTTTACAGAGCGTTGTTGTCAAATGTGCTCTTAAAAGCTGGAAGAAAAGAACTTGCGAATAGCTGAATTGAGAGTCAGAGTACGTAATGGTGCCACATGGAGAAAGAACAGAGGAGTAAGACCGGATCTGAGAGTTTTAAAACCCTCGGCTTTTTTTTTTGTCCCTGCAGTTCTTATTATTGACTTGGTGGTCAATGAGTGCAGCATCTCTTTTATCGAGGCTGCTGAATTTTTTATGTAAATTCAAAGCTCTTGTATATTCTTCTGGAATCAATTCACTTGGCAAATTTGAGGCAAACATCTGGAACATCCTTTCTGTACTGAACCACTGAGTGACCGATGGGAGTCAGAGTGGAGGTAGTACAGCCTATCAGAATACAGTTGGGAAAGATTGATGATCCATAGTTGCCATTTATGGAGGATAATTCTATGAAAGAAGTGGCAGAGGAGACAGTGTCAGAGGGAATGGAATCACGCGGAAAAATACATATCTTCACATTTCTGTGTGGTTAGGTGTATTGTGGATGACATATTGTTTGAAATAAATATTGTAAGCAAAGACTCAAGTGTTGACATTGTATATCTGGCAGCGCAATGGAACAACTAGGACAAAGCAAAGTCATTACCTACAGTCTTGACCGGTCAGAGAGGGATTTCCAACGTCTTGAAGGTGCGACGTCTGGCAGCAGCGATCTACATGAAGCTTTGTTCCACCCATTCAGAATCAAGAGTACCGGAAGAAGACCTTTTGATTTACGAGGATGGGATAATCCCATAAGAGACCCAAACAACATGTAAATTGGAATTCTTTACCAGTTTGTCTAGATTGTGCCAATATAGTCAGTTGAAGAGATGTTTCCTGTAGCTAAGACACGCAGTATATTTGGAATGTTGTATTGATATTCCAAAATCCTCACATGAACTGAGGACCTATACCAGCGAGAGCAGGCACTAGAGCCGTGGTTGAACACATGATGACTGGTGCGCGGTATTAGGATGTGTGGATTTAGGTGATGAACTGAAAGCTCTTTAGATGGCATTTCAGCAGGATCAACTCCAAAGGCTGTTCTGGAATATAGGTGCACAAATAAGCTGACCACCGTCTTTCCAAATGCTTTTGTTGCTCTGCGCATTCTTCTAACACTTCCTGTAACAGTTGCCAGTGGAGAGCGCAGCTTTTCCAAGCTAAAGTTAATAAAAACACATCTATGCTCCACAATGACACAGGAGAGGCTGGTTGGCTTTGCAACCATCTCAGTAAAGCATGAGCTGGCCCAGACTGTGGACCTTCAGGAAGCAGTTCAAATCTTTGCAACCAAGAAGGCACAGAAAGCACCACTTTGATTATTCAAACAGATAAAAATGCCAGTGTTTACTATGCAGATGAGAAAAGTTACATTTCCTGTTCAGGCATTTGAAAGTTAAGTAAAAAAAATGAGGAGTCCTTGTTTTTTTTGCCAATACAGACTAATATGGCTACCACTGAAACTTGAAAATTAAATGTTACTTAAAATATTTGAACACGGCATTTTAAGTTGTTAGTTCTCCTTTATTGGGATAGGTAGCAGAGCAATACGATGAGAGGAATAGAACAGGAAGAAGGCAGAATTGAGTCCTTTCAAAGTTTTGGCCCAAGCGAGGGGGCATGGGGGCATCATTTGAGCTTCCCGCCTCGGGTGCCAGCCCTGCCCCAATAGAGCATGTGTCTCTCCTCATCCTACCCTGCTGCATGTCATCCTCATTTATTCCATCCCTTTGGACAGGGAGACTGTAGCCCACTGGGGAATGGCACGCAGAGTTCTGTGTCTGCTGGAAATCACCTATAATGTATTTGAGTGCTATACAATGATCAATGCCAGGCCCTGAAAGGACAGGGCTACGGAACAGGCTAAGACCTATGTTTTAAAGGAAGTGCCTCCCAGTCACGCACAGCATGATCATAAACTAAAGGAGTAGCAGCCCTGAAAACTGACAGACTCCTTCTTGTGATGGGGAGGAACCTGCCTACATGTATGGTAGTAGCAGTAAGGAGCATGAGCATGGCAGGCAGTAGCCCTAGACAACATGATGATGGGCACAACACAAACACACAGACAGGCAGATAGCCTGACAATAAGACAAACTGCTGGAGCGAATCTGATATCCAACGAGGCAGAGGGAGCTGCACCTGAGGACACCTGAGAGTAAGGGAGAGAGTGAGGAGGGAAGTAGTGGGAGGAAACAAGTGGAAAAACGATCCATCTCTCTCCATACAGAAATCAGAGGATTTTCTAAGGATGGGGAGGAAAACAAGAGCAGCTCCTCCCTAAGGGAAGAATGGGACACTCCTGGAGATGGCTTCAACCATTCCATACTTTTAAACCAGCACCTTGGACGTGATCTAGAGTGGAGAATCCTGCCAGGTGGGGAGAATTCTCCTGCACTATTACAACACATCATACCTGCCACGGCCTTCCTTTGATTTGCCTATTATATTGTCAGCATTCAAAAACCAACCTGACATTTTAAAAAAGTTATTAATGTTGACATTTGAAAAAAAGTAGGGAAATGTTGGCTAAATTCCCCTCCACACACACACACACACAGACACTATTTTTTGAGCGGCTATGCAATGGATTGAAGTGTTTTTGTTTTTCAAAATTCAAAAGCCAAGAAGCAAAATTTAAAAAAAAAAAAAAATCCTTGTAAAATGTTTCCCCCTCTTTCTTGACCAGCAGTAGTCATCTCTGCATTTGTTCAGTTTAATGTTTACTTCAGATGGACCCAAGTCACAGACTTTGGAGCCGGTTCAAAATTTTCCCAAAGTTCAAGGGGATTTGGTCGTGCCAGTTATGGAAAATGCTCCCAGTTCCCAACTTCCAGTCTAGATCCTAACTTTCCCAAAGTTTGGTGTTTTTCAGATATAGGGTTTTTTTCTAGCCCATTTCCCATATTCACCAGTTCGTGTCACCCATCTAAGTAGATCTTGCTACCAAGGAAGTAGATTACGTTGCCATTTTTTTCAGAAATAGCAGGAGAGGTTAAAACTGGCCCAGAACCTTTGTTGGCTTCCTTATATGTTTTTGTTTTTCCTGCTTCTGTTTTTCACTCAGCATTTCCATCCTGGAAAACTCCACTGCTGAAAGGGCTAAGTAAAGGGATTCAGTACCTTTTTCCTCTAGGTCACCGATCTCAATCCACTTCAGGTCAGGAGTGAACAAATGTTATGATCAGTTGATGGCTCTTTTAGTGGTCTGCTCGAAATTCATTAGTGGGTCACCACAAAAAACCTCTTTGTTGGCAATCACAGCACATAAGTCAAGGACTGAAGAGGCCATGGAAAATAAGCAGTTCTCTGGAGCGAAGTCTGCACTCAAGTATTTGGGGAATATTTTCTACAGTTGCTATCACCAGGGGAGCTCCAGTGCTCAGAGAAGGTAACAGCACAGTAATACAAACAGCAGTGGCTGTGGGAGCTAACTCTGCATTAGCATTCCCAGCATTGCTACCACTGGAGAGCTGCACCGTTATTAGCAATGGCAGAAAAGTTTTGCAGAAAAATTGTTCTGTAGACACAACCCTTAGGTCAGAGGGGAAGCTCATTGGCAAAGGGAATTGTAGTGGAAGCTTGCATTTTCATGTAGTGGAAGCTTGCACTACTCTCTCCACCTGTGCCGTGGAGAGAGTAGTGCAGATTCTTGAGTTGTCAGTCTTGCAGCCTTCACGCACATTAAATTGGCGTTTGACGAGAAGAAACAAAACATCCTCATGTTTCCTTCAAAGGGAAAGAGAACGCCTCCCCTTGCCAAATTTAAATGTTACTTTTTCTGGCAGTTGCAAACGACTGCTATTAAATATAGAACTCAGAGCAGACTTTCAGATGGAAATTACAGCACGGGAACAACAGATGGCATTGTTTGCTGGGATGGAAAGGCTGCATCTGCGCTCTATAAGAAATGCTAATGGGAGCTTAATTAGGCATTCAGAAAGAACAGTTCCCCAGTCCCAGCGACAATGGCCATGTGTACATGATCCTGACAAACACCAGGAAGGATGTAGAAAGTCGTCAAAGATCCTAGTTGGGATCAGTCCAAATTAAGTGGATAATGTGAGAGCACAACATTCTGAATGTCCTCGCTTTGAAATCCTCCCAATCACCCTACAACACAAATTCAATTCGCCGAGGCTTCCTTTATTTTGTTTTCAAGGGGCCAGCGACTGAGTTGCTGCATTCAAAGGAAAGGATTCTAGTGTTAAAACTACAGCAGATCACCATCCACCTACTCTCTGTCTCTGTGAAGTGTGGTGAGACTGGAAGGAGGGTTGAGATCTTTATAGGAAGCCATGAAGATACAGTGGTTGAACAGAAAACAGAGTAATGTGTTTCATTTCTGGAAAAAAGCCAGGAGCAATAGTGAAGATGACACTATGGAGCAAGGGGACAAAAAGAGAGAAGATTTTGGAGTAGGTTCCCTGGCTCATCCTGATCAGCCAGTGTTTAGCCACACAAATGGTTCCCCAAGAAGAGCGTAGAATGAAGCAAAGTAAAGAAGGCGCTTATTCCCTCTCGTAGGAAGGCTTTGCTTTGATAACGTACCATGGAGATGGAGGTGATAAGACAGCATGGTGTCCTTCTTACACATTTCAGTGCTATCTGTGGAGCAGCCAGCTCTACAATGACAAAAATCATCTATGAAACATGTCCAACGTTTGACCAGGAGCTGGGCCCAAGCTGCAAAGTTTAGCTCCACATCTGAATAGCTACAAAGCTAATCATAAGCATAAGTCTCAATTCTGAACCTTAGCGTCCAAAATGTGGGTGCCTGCATGAACCCTCCAAGCTTAATTACCAGCTTGGATCTGATAGCTCTGCCACCAGACAGGAATCAGTGCCTGCCTCACTCTGGTCTCCCCAAACCTTCCCTGGGGGACCCCAAGACTAGAAGATGCCCTGAGTCTCACAACAAAGGAAATAACCACTTCCCTTTCCTCTTTACCTCCCCCAAGATTTTCGCCGCCTGGGTACAGCTAGGAGATTTCCCTGCTCATTCCGAACCAAACCCAAAGGATTATTGTTTCTCCTCCTCACCCAGGGTATGCAATTCAAGTTTAAGTCATCTACACAAAGGGTTGCCCTCCCTTCGTTCCTTAGCCATTACCAGATGAAAAACTCAACAGTCTAACAAGAAGCTTTATTATAAAAGAAGAAGAAAGACATAAATGGTTCTGTATCAGATGACAATATACAGGGTCAATTGTTTAAAAGAAACTGACATAAACGCCTTATATCAAAAAAAATACAATTTACATCCTCAACTATAACATGTAATACAAAAAACCCCAATATAAGCCTATTTTTTTTTTATTTTACTCAACTTGGAACAGAGATTAGAAAGCCTGGAAGATAGAGGACACTCCAGAGCTGAAGAGAGCACAGACAGAACAAAGAACCCACACCCAAAAACTTCCCTCCCTGAGCTTTGAAAAAGCCGGTTTCCTGATTGGTACTCTGGTCAGGTGTTTGGTTCCCTTTGTTAACCCTTTACAGGTAAAAGAAACATTAACCCTTGTTCCCATTTGGGGTTCAGATTCAGGCTCATCTCCAGATTTAACATTCTTCTCCTCTTCTAGCTGGATTCGCCACTGCCAGTCATAGCACCATCTGCTAGGTGCTGATTATTGATGCATTTTCTAATAGGCCTGGTAAGACATTGAGAGCACAGCTGCATTTACTAATTAGAAACAAAGCCCTATATTTGAAGAGTATCCAGAAGTGAGACCTCTTGTCCATTTTGACACTTGTACTCTCTGAGAGGGCCAGAAAAGTCCTGAGAAATAAGAAAGGAGAACAGAGGCAATTGACTCAGAGTGATCTTAAGGTAAGACCGCCCTTGGACTCATGCAGGCAATTCCCTGAAACTTCAGAAGCTGAAGGGTTGGGAAGGGCCATAGTCTATAGCGTTCTCACATGCAGTATAGTCTACCCTCATTGGGATGTTAAACCATGGTCTGCAACAAATAAAGAACACAAGGCATTTTGAGGAGAATTAGATAGAGGAGAACGCTGGTGTCTTGGGAAATTTCCAGGTATTTATTTCTCATTGGGTTGACTGGTCACTGCATAGCTGCTATGTGATGCTCTGTAAGGTGCTTAGAGGGTGGCCTCGTGCTGTGAGTATGGAAGGCACTTTAGAAAACCAGATTCAATATGCCACCGAATATCATTACTTATACTATGTCCCTCTGGAAAGGACTTTGTTCATATACATTCTCTGACTCTCTTGTGACCCATTGGCAACTGATTTGGTGCCACCCTGCCTGGAAGGAGGGATCCATTGGGGATCATGTCAGTGAAATCCCTGAGCATGCAGTCTGCTTGGTGTCATCAGATCTGCCTTTCCCCCATGCACTGTATTTCCATGGCAGGAGCAGCAGGTCTCCATATTCAGCATGAGTGGGCAGGGGAAACAGAAGCCAGGAAATGTGGTCTGCAGCTGTACAGCAGAGGCATTGCTCATCTCCAAGGGACTAGATGAAGCTTAGCGGGTGCCACTCTTTGTTAGAGGTCTCTGTGGACTGGTCCCTGCAGTTCCTGGTGAACAGAGCGCTCTGAATGTGGCAACTGTCTCGTTCACCCACAGTAACTTTCTCTGGTTTGGCTTTCTGTGCACAGTGGGGCCATATTGCCTGCTATTTAGTGAATTATTGGAAACGCAAAGGTGACAACAGGTCCAGCACTGCAGCTAACCTGAGTCTTAGAGTCTATCTGCATCACTGCCACTGGGGGGACTAGATGACCTAGAGGAGGGGTAATGGGACATACAGTTTTTCATATCTATGGCAACGGCTAAGATCTAGCCAAGACCCTAGATTGTTACCATCTGCTGAGCATTTGGTGGCCTCTGAACAGATGGTCAGTCCATAAGTCAGTCCAGTTCCAGTGGTGCTATAATAACAGCCACCCTAATTAGCCCGAACGGGCACCTTTGTTCGTTTCAGCTGAGAGGCAAAGAATTGAATGAGCCAACTCTTCCCTTGCCCTATAGGTAACCTCTCTGAGTTATGATTATGGTACGTAGGCAGTTTGGGTGGCAAGTCTGCACTGCTGAGGCCTGTGCCGTCATTGCTCCGTGGCTAGAGACAGAGCTTCGCTCTCCAGGGTTGTTAAGCCAATACTTTTCACCATGGTGTGATTGCTAACTCCTCCCAAGAGGCTGGGAATGGGATCCTGCCTGGGCTGCTGTCCCACTGTCATTTGTTACCAATGCACTGGTGTGTTAGGAAGTTGTGGCAGCCTGACTGAAAGTGAGAAGTCAGCATGTCACGAGCTCCTTCCAGTTTAGGCCATCCCACTGCTCCAACAATGAAGACAGGTTGTTTGTGAGAGCAGATCCGGTGTAACCCCGTTACACAGTCCATTCCGTCTGGACCACAGCAGGCAGCCTTCAGCCCTAGGCTTGGACAATGGCAAAGGTGCTCAGGTCTCAAGGTCACCTATGAGGCCTGGTTCTAGCTCACCTGCTCACCCTATAAGATGGGGACTCAAAGCACGGAGGCGTTTAAAAAGGCAGGCTTATTCTGGCCAGAGTTCCGCCCTGACTCCTAGACCTAGCTGCTGTTTGGATCCCAGAAAGTGTTGTTTTTTTTTCTGTCATTGGCATTTTCTCTTCCCTCCAGTAACAGGAGAGAGGAAGCCATCCAGGTGCCTGAAAGGGGAGGGCAATGACTCTTTGGAAGCTGCCACGAAATGTGCAGAGGGAGAAGGTAGAGCAAAGGGGTAACCCCCAGGACACCTGCCTCAGAATAAATGCTGCCCTACTCCTGCTCCTTCTCTCCATTCACCATGGCCATGGGGCCCTCTAGTGGCAAACTTGATTCACTCATGATTTCAAGCCAAGCAGACTTGGTTTCAGGGGATGCTGTCAGGTGAAACTTGGCCACAAATTTAGGCTTTGTAAAAAATATAAACCTCAGGTCCAATACAATTGGGCCAATAACCTCAACGGATATAGTTGAAAACTCAACCATCTAACCCCTTCCAGTGTTTGCAGCCAAACATTGCAACCTCATTCTAGTGCATGAGAATCTGAGCAAGAAACCAATCAGCAACTCAGCACAAAACTGACTAGTCTGCTTTTGTTGTCCCAGATGAGAGAGACATCAGAAGTAAAGGAACAAACTGTATAAAAAGTGAAATGTACATTAGATTTGTGTATGGAAAGAACAGAGCAGTTACTCTTTTAGATTGAAGACATGAGTCTGCTTTATGCTGCTGCAGCATTTAGTTAAAGAACGCAGGTCAGTCAAGCTCTCAAAGCCGCCTTCTAGTGGGCTTATGTGAAATATAGGTAATTGGGGTCTAGTAGGGTGGCTTGGCAGGTCATTGGAGAGAGCTGGTGCAGCCAGGGTTCTGAATGCTAAGAAGACAACGCTTTCTGTCTGGAGCTGGTGAAAGTGGCTTGACTTTGGCCAAAATTTCTAATTTTGAAAAAAGATAAAAGAAAAAAATTGCAATATTTACACCCTTCACCGCTTTTTTTGTACATCCAGCTTTATTTCTGTCTCCAGAGTCTTTCAACCAGTACAAGACATGGCCTCAACACAGCCAAAGACCATGCAAAGCATAGAGGGAAAGGAAGCTCACAGAAATTTGAACAGACACATATCAGGGAAACTCTAGTGCCTGGATTGGTTCTAACTTCCTGAGGAAGTAACATCTTCCATCTCCATCCTGGTACAGGCCATTTTACCCTCCTAATGAGATCATCAGGTCCAGTTGAACTTAGCCCCATTCTCTTCAAGCCTGGTGGCCTATCTGTGAAGACAGATACCTCCTTGAATGCTTCTGCTGAGAGCTTAAGCTTTAACCCTATCCCTGCTAAACACTATGCAAGATGTGGATAAACTCTGAACATCATTATTGATTAAGCTGACTTGGGAAGTGTTTATTGCAAATATAAACTGGTTTGCCAGCCCGGCATCGATCCTGACTGGCTACATCAATGTATATTTCTCGCCTGTGTCCAAATTAGTGATGATCAATAATATTAATAATGACTTCATAAAACTGAACCTATAGAGATTGTTATTTCTGCTATGGAACTGAGCCCCGGGAGTTTGCTCCTTTGGCTAATATCTGTGGTTGCTGCATCTCATAGGAGGATTTCAAAGCACTTTCAAAGTGCCTTTCTATGAGAGAATTGATAAATTTACCCTGACAAGGGCCCTGAGAAGCAGAGATTATTACAGCTGGTCAGGAAATGATTCCACCCCTCGATGGAAAATTTTGACACCGCTAAATTTGTTTTAGTTTTCATTGAAATCTTTTTTGGAATGTTTTGGGTGGGATTTTGTTGAAAAATGGAAATTTTCTAGTTTTTGGCAAGCAATTTTAAACAAAAATATTTGTTTTGATTCCCTGTCATTGAAAACCAAAATATTTTGGATGTGGGTTTTTCAGTGTCCTGCTCCTCCCGCGCCCCCCCCAAAGATTTTTGACAATAACTCATTTCCATCAGGAAAATAGTTTTGATGGAAAAGTTTTAGCCAGCTCTCATTATTTCCTTTTTGCAGATGCGGGGCTCATGTTTGGAGAGGGAAGGCACTGGAGCCCAGATCCTCAAAGGTATTTAGGTGTCTAAGAGTTACACACCTAAATGCCTTTGAGAATCTGGCCCTCAGAGACTATAGTGATGGGCATGAACTAGAATAGAATAGAATCCCTGAGGTCACATAGAGTTCTGGACAGAGCCTAGACTGAGACCACATCTACACTTATAAGCTTACAGCAGCATAGCTGTACCTATACAGCTGTGCCGCTGTAAAAGCGCCTGTGTAGCTGTGTTATGCTGACGGGAGAGAGCTCTTCCATTGACATCATAAAACCAGCTCAATGAGTGGCGGAACCTACGTTGAACGGAGAGCGTGTCCCTGACACAGTGCAGGGCGCACGAGCGCTAATGCCAGCAAAACTTACGTTGCTCGGAGTGTGTTTTTTTTCACACCGCTGAGCACCAAAAGTTTTGCTGACATAAGATCTAGTGTAGACATGGCCTAAAACTCAGCTCTTGACTCCCTTTGAGACCCCACTACCTCCACAGTAAGCTGCGTTAGTTCCAACACATCCCAAGCACAAGAGAAAATCATATTTTTTAAAGCACTAAAGAGTGGAGGCAAAACAGTGGTTGGTATCACTTCCAGTTCCTGGCTTCTCACACCTTGTTCTTACAAGTCCTAAGAAAGAGACTGGAAAGTCTGTTTCCAGGAGGATGTGAACCAAAGAGATTCCCCTTTACAAGGTGAAGAAAGACAATGCCGCTTTTTGTCTTTCTTATATTTTCTTTTTGAAGGCATCAGGTAAGGTGGTTGTGAAATGCATGGCCTTTGGAGCAAGTTCCAGCAAGGCCTTCCCTTGGGGGAGCATGGTAGAGCTGCTGCCTTCACTTCCTGCCTTCTACGAGTAGCACAGTTCCCTGCTTAAACATTTTACCCTGGGTTATAACAGTTTTTTGACCCTCCTCTTCCTGGCCACGCCCCCTGATGAGACATAAAGGAAAAGAACAGCAGAACTCCCTCTCCTCCCTCCCCTCACTAGATGTTAATTGTTGGGGATAAGTTTTTAAGTCACAGTCATGATTACTAACTTAGTGCAGCCTGGTGATATCTGCAAACGTAGCACACACAAGGCTGCTCAGAGTCAGTTATCATGGTATGTCTGACTTAAGACAAGGTTGGCAAAACACCTTCTTTCCACTTTGCAGAGCTGCCACTTACCATTCTCCTTTTGCATCATCATGCTTTAAATGGCCTTCCTGCATGTCTGACTTGAATACCTTAAAGGCTCCTAGGATTGGGTGGTCAGTCACTCTATACATCACTGAAAAGAGAATTTCCCCAGACAGGCAATACATTCTCAGATGTGACCTCAAAGCTTCACGCCATGAGGGATTAATGATCTCTGTGCTTTTGCTCTGAGATCCCTTGAGCTCCCACTGCAGGAGCAGACGGGCGGTGTACAGAGCTTAACACCTATTTAGTCTTGAACCTGTCTATGGCACTCCTAGGTTATGGGGATGGGCACTGAAGTAGGGACCACCCCATACCCCCTTGTCCTGCAAGGGGTCTCATTGACTCTTAAGGGAGTTTGGGTTGAGATGCTCCGCCCCACCCCGCAGTTAAACCAATAGAAGAGGACTTGCGTTCAGGGTGGAAATTGGAAGGCTCCAGTCTGGAGTCCTCCCTGATCAGACTGCCAGGGGAATGGGATCTTCTGTATGTGAAATGATGCAGAGGGCCATCCCCAAAGCCTTGCTGATCACCAGGGATGTGGATAAGGGCAGGGACGGGCTACTCCTCTGTTTGTGCAATGTCTGGCGCAATGGAGCCCTGCTCTCGCGTGATCCTTCTCCATTGCCATAATAGACATGACCCGTCTGAGGCCAAGCCTGTCAAGGATGAAATGCTGTAGCTCAGAGCAAGCACTGTGCCACCAGGCCCTCCCCCCTCACAGCACCCTGTTCCAATGGAATTGCTCTACCAGGGATTACCGTGGCTGAAGTTGCCATGGGGAAGCCCCCTTAAAAAGGAAACTCCTATCATGGAGTGGGCTCTGGAGTTACCTTTCTCAGGTAAGCTTTGCAAGGTTGGAGGGAGGATGAAGGGCATTCACCCAGTCCCACCTAGTGCAGGACATCACTCCCTGTCTCCACCCTCTGCACAGATCCCAGTGCCATGAAGACTCCACCATGAGGTCACAGACAGTGGGAACGGCTCTCCAGAGGAAGCTTCCATCCCCCACTTCCATGAAGGAGGGATGAGATCCAGATGCAGACAGCATCCTCGCTACGTGGACTGTGGGAGTCGGGAGGGTGTGGCATGGCCTTGATTTGGCCCTTAGATGGTGCCATATTTACTGTATTATAAGTTAACTCATAAAATATTTCCATTACTTATGTTAAATAATTTTCAAGAATATAAGTGGCCACTAGTTCCTGGGAATCACAGGGTGGTGACATTATTGTTATAGGGCTGAAGCCTATATCTTACCAATGTGTGTGATCTCAGTGATTTATTCTTAGTTACTCTGTAATCAATGTGAGCTTTTTTGTGTCTGTTCCCCTCTATTGGGCCCTTTTCAGAGAAAGAGAGAGAGGGAGAGAGAGAGAGAGAGGGAGGACACAGTGACAGGATCTCCAGGTGCCATAGGGGAGGGAATGTTGTAGAGTGGACAGGGAAAGGAACAAAGGCCCAGATTCTCAAAGGTATTTAGGCACCTAATTCCTATTGAAATCAATGGAGGTGCCTGAATAACTTTGAGAATCTGGGCCTAAGAGCCAGGGCACTGTTTGCACTGAAATCCTGTTCTCACCATTTGGATTGTATTGTTTGCCCTATGGCCCCAGACAAACACTGAGGGCAGATTTATCCCCGCTCTGGAGCAGGCGCAGTGCAGGGACAGAGGGAAGGTCACTTGTGCCTCCTATATTCAGGGGCTTGAGGGGCCTGGGGTGGCCCTTAGTGCCTGCTAGGGCCCTAAATCACACCCCTGCTTCACTGGTCGCTATGAGACTTTACGAGAGTGTAGAATAACTGCAGCACAAATCTGACCAGGCCACACTTCCTCTTGTCCCTCAACTTCTCCCCTTGTTTCACCTGGCCCACACTCTGCCCCTAGCCCATCCCAGAATACCCACTGTGTTGAGATTGTTCCCCCAGTGGGGTTTATGGCAGGCCTTCATCCCCTTTGCACAGAGGGGCCTTAGGGCTATGAACAGTTGGGCCCAGGATGTTCATTATTAATTGTTTCAATCATAATCAATCAGAGGTACCTATCTATCTATCTATCTATCATTGTCATTCCCAGTCTTAACACTTTTCTTCGGGGATTTCCATGCTCAGTACATTGAACAGTTATCACATTACATTTTTTCTCTCAAAGCTCTAATTTATCTCCATAGCTTATGATTAATTAGGAGGCACATCCCCCTCCCTATCTCGCTGTCCACACAGCACAGCAGCCAAGGGCAGGAAGATAATGAGCCTTCAGTAGTCTTGATTTAAATGTTTACACATTAGCTCTTTGCAGGCACACTGGGTCCTTTATTATGCCATTGTTATTAAACACAAAAGGAGGTGTTAGAAGTAACGGAACCATTAGCGATGCTGATACTGAGAGGGCTGCCTCATCTCAGAGCTAAGAGATGTTCTGGTCACAGCCAGTATTTGTGGGTAGGAAATAGGGAGTTTGGGGGAAAGGGTTCCACAGTTACATTAGCAGAGTTTGAGGGGTTTGTTTTCCCAAATGTCTCCAGTTTTGCTGTCCAGAGTTTTGTGATGGGAGAAGCAGAAATTTCCTGCAGCTCTATCCCACGGTAGGCAGCTCTTACTGCTGAGATGCATTGTCCCTGGTGGTTTATGCTGTTGAGGTTATACCCAGTGTGCATGGGTTTCCAAAGCTCTGCTGACTTCAACTGCGTTGTGAGTGATCAGCATTTCTGAAAAAAAATCAGCACAGGTGAAAATGGAGGCTACTCCATTGAGTTCATGGAATGCCACAAGGATGGCTTTTTGATCCAGTGACTTGTGACAACTAGGATGTTGCCATCTTTTCATTTTTTAATCTTACTTTAAAACGATTTATTTAGCTTCCTGGGGTTTTGTTGTTTTCATTCAAATTCACGTCATATGCAGATGGTAAAAATAAATAAATTAAAAAAAAGGAGAAATTTCACAGTTGGAAATTTGACTCCTTTCTTAAAATTTGAAAATTCAGCATTTCAAAATGGAATACAGTCTGATCTGCAGAAAAGAAAAGGGGAGCAAGGGGGGAATATTTATGTTAACATTGTTGGGACGCTTCCTGGTTTTACTTTTCAAAATTTCAAAACACAAAAAGTTTCGACCAACAATATGATCGTGTGTTCAATACATTGGTGATGGAGCCTGTTTCATATCATCGGTCGGAAAAAAATGGGACATATGCGATTCATACAAATTGAGAAACTCAGTCAGACAAATTAGTACTATATTTTTAATACTAAACAGCGTTAGCACTTTGCACATATCTAGCACCAGACCCCTGCAGATCCCTAATTGCTTTACAAAGATGAATCAGTTACGCCTTATGATGCACAAGCAAGGTTAGCCAGGGTTGTTATCCCTACTTTACAGGCTGTAATCTTGCGAGAACAGCTCAATAGGTTTTTGGCATCGTCGACTTAGAACCTGGACTGTAACCATGAGCCCACCTCAAACCCTAGCACTGAACCAGACTTGAAATGGGGGCTATTGGAGGGATCTCTGTGTCCAGGGGTGGGCAGGGATGTAGACAAATCAATGAGTCAGAAAGACAATTTTGAAAGAACTCTGTGCTTCTCTTTCTCTCACCAACAGAAGTCAGTCCAATAAAAGATATTACCTCAGCCAACTTGCCTCTCTAATTTTGGGGATTTTTTTTTCAGATGGACTAAAGGGGAGTGAGGGGAATTTCCAAAAGAGCAGAAGGAAGAGGTTGCCGTTATTAAGGTAGGGGATAATTGAATCATATACTGAAATACTGGGCGTGACCTTAACCTCTCCTACACCAGATTTAGGTTGGAACTCAACTGACCCCCGTAACATTAGTCCTGATTTGCAGAGGTGTAAACAAAACCAAAATCAGCGTTATCACGTGTGCCATGCAGTTGATGTATCTGGTCTGGGCCGAATTCTGTCCTTTGATGCATGCCCGTGACTCCTTTGAAGCTGGTAGAAGCCCCACACTCACTGTTGAAGGAAGAATTAGGCTGTGTGCTGCACAAGGAAAATATAAGCTTTTTACAGTCTGGGCTCTGCAACATTTATTGCCAGAAGAAAATCAGGTTGAGAGTGAGCATTCCCCTAGGAACACAAGGCATACTGTCTATGGCCTCTAGGTGTCACTGCTGACCTACGTTTGAGGGAGCCAGTATCTAACTGTTCCTGTGGCAACGAGTTTATTGATGAAGGCAAAGGCTTTATTTTTTGTTTTCTCCCTTCTTTCATCAGTCAGTGAGTGTCTGCTGCCTCCAACCAGATCCGCTGAGATACAGCTGTCAAAGAGAGAAAGTGAGCGAGTCACCCAGACACGTTCACATGTGTGCTAGGAAATAAGAAACTTCAAACACCAGAAATCGCAGCTTCTCACACAGTGAGAAGCACACGATTACATGACAAGTGATACTCCGACTGCTGAGTAGTCAGAGTAGCCTAAATAGTGTGTTTCCAGGAGGCAAAGGGATGCAAATCCCACTGATGTTCTGCATGGAAATCAGGTGCTATGTGGAGAGAAGAGGAGCAGGAGGAGGGCGCCATGGTTATTTTGGTATCTGGTGTGATAATCAAAGATATTCTGAGCCTAATTCTCCCAGAGACAAGGGTGGACTGGAGATCAGGATGGAATCAGTCTGAATGGAGAACAGGCTCTTAAAGCAAACAGAGACAGAAGTCTAGATTCTGATCTCATAATTGCTATAAACTGGGAAATATTAGGAGATCATTAGGGACATTCAAGGGATGCTGAATTATACACACAACCTCCCTCACCCATTCTCAGATGTATTTGCTGCACTGTTGATCAGACAGTAATTATCTCAGATTCCTCAAGCCTCTGTTTCTTTTTATTAGCTACAGTGCACTTTATGCTTAATTAAAAGAAGAGGCGTCTATTCCCCTCACAATGCATGCACATAACTCCCTTGTTCTAAGCTCATCAGAGATTGGAGGAGCCCTATTGTTGTCTCAGTGCTGACTTTTGTTTCTTTTTAATTGCCAGTAGGAAATTTTGCCAGCACTGCACTTGGGGTTAAATTAATTAGAAGCTGCTGTGGAGGCAGCGTGCTCAGTCCTAAAGTAAGGGGTGCTGGGGGAGAGGGAGGCCTTCCTAGCAGTACAGACTAAGGGACTATTCTCATGAGTAAGGGCGTGCCAGGTCAGGTCCATAGATAGATACCTATAGGCATTTTCCTTTCCAACCTTAACTAAGGCATTTGCCACCAAGAGGATGCTGTAATATTAATAAATTATACACATACACACCGTATATGTGGAGGTGATACTCACATGATATCTTATGGAGCCATGTGATAAACTGCAGAGATACATGATAATATTTCATTAATCATCTACCTTTGACAAATGTCACCTGCACTCTGCCCACTGATCTACCTCCTCCAGATTTAGTGTAACATTCCACCCACCTGAGCAGCTTGCACAGCCCCCAGTTCTTTTATCAATCAGCGTGCCAGGAAGATGTTTCCTCCTTCTCCCCTCCAAATGGGGAAGGCACCCCACCTCCAAGTAGCTTTGCTCGAGCTCCAGGAGAGGCGAGATTTAGCCCTGCACCAGTACCAGACTGTACATAAACAGGTCATGACTTTAAAGTCTGCTGTCTCCCATCCCTGCTGGGCTTGAAACTGGAGCTCCTCACCCTCCCTTGCCACCCACTCTTCCTACTTTATTATGTATAGAAAAGTTAATTTAGGTCATTTTTAGATGTTTTCAAAATGTGCTGTATTTTCCCCCTCTCTCTGAATCCAGCAGAGTGGAACTCATGGTAACTCAGGCACCTGGTTTTGCAGGCAGGGGGATAAAATATAATCCCAATACAATTAAAAAAAAATCTTTCTCTAAAGTAGCTTTTCTGGAACATGTCTGGCATCTACAGATTCCGTGACGGGCTGGGCTGAGATACAGGCTTTGATGGCTCATTTGGGATGAGCTGCATAACCCACTAGTACCTTTGTCACTCGAGCAACGATGAAGTCATCCACAATTCATCCTGATGAAATCTGCCTACCATACCATTATGCACAGTATTCATATATGAAGATTTTCAAAGGAGATTAGTGGTTTAGACCATTACTTTTAATAGATAATATATGTCTAAATCCCAAAGCCTGTTTTGAAAATCTCAACATGTGGGAGTGTGCCTAACAGATCAGGGCCCCATTATGCTAGGCCATGTATATATGCATAGAGACAGTCCTGCTCTGAAGAGTTCCCCATCTAAGCAGATATAACAGACAAAGGGTGGGAGAAAGGGATATTATTATTCATATTTTATAGCTGGTACAGTATATGTCTGATTTCAATGGGACTACACAAGGGTTTCCAGGAATATGCTCCCTTTATCTGATGGCTTCGGGAGGGGGGCAGTAAATCTCAGAAGAACAGCTGACCTCCTAAGATTTCCACCACGTTGGCCAAAGTCTTGCCAGAACAAGTGGAATGCAGTGAAATTCCAAACCCCAGGGATGCCCTGGGCTCAGCCCAAAACTCAAAGCCCAAATCCTTACCTAAACTTAAAGCAAATCTATCGTTCAGACGAGCCTTGTCCTGATTAGATACCAACAGAGGGAGATATCTGACTGATATAGTTAACATTGTGATTATCAGGAGATAAACACATCTTACAGTCAGACTGTCTGTCTATCTGGAGATGCTTTTATCTCTCCCTGTACAATCTGGACACTGCTCAGCCATGGCACCTGCTTATTAATTAAGGAGGGAAGATTCATGGACTGATAAACTCAGCAAGTGCCTCCTGAGTTCTAACTGGCAGAGGTGATCCACAATCTTTGTATTAATAACTCCACAAGTGTCCACTGATGTTATCACATCATGTCTGCTCCCTTCATTAATCTCCCCGCACCCGCCACCACTGAAATTTTCCACTGTGACAAGCCTAGCGTTGAGATTTCATTGACATGAAAAAATGCCTGCCTTGTTAATAGTGCAAACGGACGAGGAGCTTTGCCTTCAGCTTCATTCAAGAGCGCTGTAGGCATGAGTGGGTTACAAAAGCTCTTTCTCAAGATAAAAGACAGCTTCCTGCCAGAAGCAGCTCAAACATCTTTATGACATCCCAGCACAAAAAACAATTGAAAAGGATCGTCATAAAGGGAACCATGTCAGTGGTGAACTTTACTGAATTGAGCCTAATGCAAAATTCATGCTGAGGTGTCACCAACGAAAGGCAGTTTATTAATTCAACTTATCTGGAGCTGGGAGGGAGTAGTCATGGTACATTACCAGCATATAACTAATCCTCAGGCTCATTTAGGTTTCCATGCATGCTCCCTCTGCTAGGTTATACAAAGGGGCTCAGAGGGGTCTTTTGACCAGTAGAGCAGCATTCTCTCCTTTTCTCCTTCATGCACCTCTTCATATTTGTCACATGCCAAGTGCAGAAGGCCTAAGTAAAGCATG
>NC_133777.1:72454797-72571047 GCF_003597395.2 Chelonoidis abingdonii | reverse complement strand
CCTGTTCTTACTTTCTGGTGACACTGTAAATAAGAAGATGGGCAGTATTATCTCCTGTAAATGTAAATAAACTTGTTTGTCTTAGTGATTGGCTGAATAAGAAGTAGGACTGAGTGGACTTGTAAACTCTAAAGTTTTACATTGTTTTGTGTTTGAGTGCAGTTATGTAACAAGAAACCTACATTTGTAAATTGCACTTTCATTATAAAGAGATTACATTCTAGTACTTGTATGAAGTGATTTGAAAAATACTATTTCTTTATAATTTTACAGTGCAGATATTTGTAATAAAAATAGTAACATAAAGTGAGCATTGTACACTTTGTATTCTGTCTTGTAATTTAAATCAATATATTTGAAAATGTAGAAAAACATCCAAAAATAGTTGATAAATTTCAATTGGTATACAGTGCGATTAAAACTGTAATTAACCATGATTAATTTTGTTGAGTTTATCCTATGAGTTAACTACAATTAATCAACACCCCTAATAGTAAGTATGGTGGCTCAGAGGCATCTTTGAAACTTAAACTGCCAAAATGTCAACTAAAAAATTACACTCTCTACAGGGAAAAGCCTTAGTAAGCAGCTAGACCTTGAAGGTCTGCTAACTGTGCTTACCAATAGGAGAAGCAAATCCCAGAAATGTGGGGTTCAACAGAGATAGTCATGACCCTAATAACCTCAGGAAATATGGGAATAGCAAGTGGGCGTATCCTGAAAGGTCTCAACTCCCATATTGGTGAAAAAGGAGAGATGTCACTATGAGTCATGACCCAAACCACATAGGGCTTAAATGGTTTCTTCATAGTCCACAATTCAGTGATATTTACTAGATGTATTTCTAAGATGCTCACCACTGTTATGTCTGAACACCATTAATTTAAAAGTCTGTATATCTCAAGACAAACAAATAAGACTCTCCATATTCCTCCCCCCACCCCCTGCCACCAACCCCTCTGCAGATAACAACTTCTTATTTAGGAGGGATCATAATTGGGTGGTGTATTTCTTCCAGGTTTCCCCTGGATCTATTTTAGGAGAAGGCTCACAGAAAAAAGATGTTTGTATTACATTGCACCCTCCATGCACTCTGGCATTAGTGTATTCCACCATCCCAGGCCTTGTGCTGAGAACACTCTGCCCCATCCCCTGTGATTTTGAACCTGCACCATCAACCTTAAATGCCCCCTTCAAGCCTAGCTGTTCTGTGAATGAACCCGAAAACAGCAGTGCTCTTCTTGTCAGTTTGCCACTGTGAGAACAAATGGTCATTTTCCCAGGGGTGCCAAATATTTCTGATTTCTTCCGGGAAGTTAGTACCGAGGGTCGTTGCCTGTCAACTGCCATGCAGTGGCCCATCTGTTGAAGTGTCCCAGGGATGCCTCCTTGAAATGCATTTTGGAGAAAGTCCTCCCTTGGCACCTGCTGTGGTGGAATTCAGCTGTCACTCGATCCATCTGCTTCCTGTTCCCGCGTTGAAAGATTCAAGTGCCGGGGGACGGGGGATGTACCATTGTGTCTGAGCTCAGTGCTACTGTGGGTGGAATAGAATGATACCTAAAAGAGAAGGATAGCATTTTAGTCTTCCTTTCCCTCCCTCCCCCAACACGCTCAAGAAACAAATAGAATCAAAAATTAGAACTGCCAGAAAACACAGGGCAAAGTATTTGAATCTCTCTCCGTGGCAGTGTCCCAAAAACATGACATGCTTAAAAGTTCTAGACATTTATGTAAACAAAAGGAAACTGTTCATTCAAATTTGAATCAAGACTGAGGGTATTTATTTTAAACTACATTTGAGTTGTTGAAAACCTGTCCTGTTTTGTTTTATTTAGTTTATTTCCTCTGAGACATTGAGTGGAATTCATTCCTGGTTTCATTTGTTGACTTCAGTGGAGTTACAGCCAGGATGAATATGGATCTATAGTTTTAGGAAGATTCTCCAGAGACATTCCTGTGCTCCAAGATCTATGCACGAGGAAGGTCAGCGCAAGGTCTTCAAGCAATCAGTGCACAAGGACTAGATATGTCTCTGGATAGAGCTTGTATGGAAGGGAATGGGAACCCCAATGCTAGGTCCCTGACTGATGACCAGATATCTAGGAGAGACACTGGGTTTTATCCCTAGTCATGTACTACCAGAAATGGTTCCAGTAATCCATATTCAGTTAAATAGCATGGGAAAAACTGTGTGAAGAAGAGGTTCCAGTGGGTGGATTTAGTGATCATCAAACTGAGGGGTAGATGGCTCTGGTTAGATCCAAGTACACTGCGGGCAGGCTCTGAGCATGCTTCCCGTACACCGCACTACCACTCTGCTTAAATATAACCTGCAACATACTCCTGTCCTGGGCTTCCCACAATGATTAACCAGTGTACTTCACTCCTGATGTCTATCAGCCTCTCATGTTCCAGTTCCACATTCCCCTTCACCAGTGCAGCCGAGTCCTGAGATGCTGCATCCCTGTATGGAGTGATCAGGCTTTGCAGAGCAGAGCTGTGCAGTCATCATCAAATGATGGCCAAACTGTATGGTTTCTGATATGGACAAGTAGCATAATGATTAGGCTGAAACCACTGCATTCAATTCTCATTGGCTTGTTGCTATGTAACTATGTGTTGTGACCCTCTTAGATTCCACAAAGCAAGATGAGGATCAGGGTATGGCTTCAAGTGGTGCTGATCCTACGATGGAATTCTTTTCTCTGAGTCAGTACTAACATTGGTTTCCTGCTAAGGTCAGGAGTTGGAGTTAGTGAAGATGCTGAGGTGAGGATGGGATATAAAACTGCTGACCATTTGAGGTTCTAAATACCACATGGCCCTTGTTGTAACAGTGGACTAGTCCTGTGTAGTCCTGTATGTAGTCCTGGCCGAATTCCAGTTTGGATAATTATAGTCTACCTGCAACATTCCTTCCTCACTTTCAGTTAGATATGGGAGTGCTCCTCATAACCTACCCTGTACTCTTTTGTAGCGTTGCTGCAGTTGGTGTAAGAACTCATGTGTTTTACTGCAGAAGTGACTGTATTTTACTGGTAAAGGAAGTGAATTCCTATTTACTCTGGACCTGCCTCAAAGAAGTATTGTGGGCTTCATAAATGAAGTGCTTGCCAAGTGCTGTCTTCCTGTAAACTGAACATGTGAACCCAGGTCCCCAAGGAAGCAGCAAAGGTCACCGCAGGTTTTGGAACAAACACAAATGACAGGGATCAGATACAATATCAGATGCTTCTTTGTTGAGCGTTGTGCAGTAGTAGCCCTAGCATTTGTTGGCTGTCTTTGAAATGATGTCTCTTCACTGGAATGACAGCACCTGAACAGATGCAGCAGGCACACAGGACAGCAGTGTGTGTGGGTTTTGCAGATGGCCGGTGGCTGCCATTCCAACCCACAAGATGCAATAACAGCTGAGGAGAGGCTGCATTCACCCCCACAGCCTGTCTCTGGGTTTTTATGGGGCTGAATTCCACTGGGCCCCTGCTAATCCAACTACTCAGGCTATGTGCTAGGACGGAATGAATTTCATCCAAAGAGGGCAATTGGTAAGTAAGGGGACAGGGCTTTCTGCTCACATTGTGACATAGCAGTGGGAAAAGAAGGTCAGGATCAAGGATGTTGATCAGTAGCACATGAGGTCTAGACATCACTGGGTTTGCCGAACCCTCCCTCTCTGTTCCAAACTAAATGTTTTTAAAGGGTGGTTCCTATAAAAACTGATGTAGATTGTAAGCACCTTTGGACAGAGTGTGTCTTCCCCTTTATGCAGTTGTAATGCTGATGGACCCTGGTCGTCAGTGGGCAGGATCGAACCTGGGACCTCTGGAGCTTAGTGCATGAGGCTCTACAGCAGAAGCTAAAAGCCAACTGGTTCTTAGCTAAGGCTGTCGAACAGACTCATTTAACTTTCTCGGTGCCAGTAAATGGGACAGAACACCACACCAAGGAGAATGTGTGGGTTACACAGTGCAATGTGTGTAAGGTCGGCATTCAGCATGAATGAAGATGCTCTGTTGTGAGGATTGACAATGAATGTTTATACTCCACTAATACCTAAGATGGGGAGAAGTGAATTACCCTCTCCTTGACTACTGCACTACCCTGGGGTAATACAAAGTAAAATCAGGTTACCAAAGGGATCCAAGTTCAGAGTATGTGTCTGCAATGGCAAAGCACAGTCTAAAGTCAGAGAGAGTATAAAGCACTCCTAGAAACTGTGATATCCTTGGGGGCAGCCGGTTTAGGAAGAAATCACTTGAGACCAGACAGCAGACAGCTAACATAACTACCATTTATTTACAGACACAGAGCTCGCCTAACCGGCCGAAGCTGGCTGGGCTATCCCCTAATAATCTAACTCAGTTGCCATAGGAACAAAAACCATGACAACCAAATACACAACGGAAACTAACCTAGATGATGTAAAGCCCAAGGAAGTGGGGTGAGAGGGAAGAGGTTCTCATGTCATTTTATGCAATGCACCCCAGCCTTCCAGTTTCCTGCTCCTTTAGAATAAAGATGCACATCATAAATGTGGGTGGAGTGGGGAGGATAGTGTCTGAAATACAGAGTCAGACAAAAGCCTGGAAGGCAGCAGCCTGCTGGATTCTAGCCAGGACACATTGTGGGACCTCAGGTCAGCCACTTGACCTTTCTGTGCCTCTGCTACTTAATCAGTCAAGCTGGTAAATAGGATACAAATCAAGGCTTGGCTGAGAAGTGGGTGCTGCATCTCAGCCTGGCTTTCCTGGGTAGAAATATGTTACGAAAGGAGAAAACAACAATGGTCCTGAACCACAAAGAGATACAGACTCCACTGGCTCTGCCTTTTGGAGCCAACTTCAAAACTCTCATTAAGTGTAATCTCAGGACCTCTGCTCCCCTTGCTTGCTAAGCAAAAGGTCTGACCCAGTAAAGACCCCTTCAGTGGGAGCGGCACATCTTAAATCAGTTCCTTCGGCTCCTCTGCTGATGTGTTCTTGGATCTCGACCGGCCTCAAACTAGAGAATGAATCTCCCACCATATGGTTAAATTACAGCACAATAAACGACGACTACAGGGATGAGATCATGATAGATGTGAATCCACGGAGCTGGGAAGCCTCCAGTGTTGCTGGGGTTCCAGGATGCTTGGCTGTATTGAGAATAATGAAGCAGCACTCTCCCCGACGCTGATTGGAATAGCTTTCTCAGCATTGCCATCAGCCCCTCCTCTTTTGGAATCAACCTCTGGGCTCTCATTCCAGCAAATCCCTTCAACCTTCTGCTCTCCTTTGTCCAGTAAATGCTGTTACTGTTTGCTAGTGGGCATTAGACTGCAGGACACAGTGAGCCTCTTGTGGGCAGAGAAGTGGGAGAGGGGCATTGCCTCCACTCTTTCCTGCCCCTGAATCCTGGAAGATTTTCTTTTGAATTGAATTTTTTTTGTGATTTTTTGGGGCTAATTTTCACATCGAAACAAACAATAAAAAATACAAAAAGCTAAACGACTTACGACTTGTATATCTTACCAACTATTGCCCGTTTCCCAGTGATTGCAAATACAGATATGCAATTATGCACCCTTACACCTTGTCAAAGCTGCAAGACTAGACGATACAAAAGCTGGCACTATTATGCAGACATTACATATTAAAATGGAGATAACAGAACAAAAAAGACACGTACAAATAGGCAGAAAAGAGTGAAGGCCAGTACAGGAAGAGGGAGGGAAAAGGTGGAGAGGACAGGAAGAATGGAAGTTTGGCATTATCTGAGGTATCTCAGCATTCTTTATCCAAATGTATGAATAAACAGGGCCCAAATTTCTTCAATTCATATAATTGCTCTTTATGCTGATAAGCTATTATTTCTGGCGCTGCTAACTCAGACAGGTCTGAATGCTATTGCTCTGCTCTGGGCATAAGCCTGCTCCTCCATTTTCATAAAATCATACACTTGGTCATCATAGTGGCCCTCACAAATGAAAGTCGTTGTGGCGAAGTTAAACCCAGCACAGTAGGTACATAACCTAGGATACAATTTTCACCTGAGGCTTGGTTACTGAGGGCAAGCACTGACTCTCTTTCCCACACTTTCACAAAGAACTCCAGACCAATGGAGTTCCTCTTTATTACCAAAGCATCCATAGTGGACACGGGGCTGGGGAGTTTATGAAGCATTTCCAAGATTCCCAGTAGCTCTTTGTTAGTCTAAGAGCATCTGGACCAAACTGATACATTAGCAAATGTCACTTGTAAATACTGCCACTCCAATGAGGGCATGTTGCTTTAGTGTTAGAAAAGAGACAAAGCTCACATCCTAGACTCATTGGGAAATCATGTGATGCCCTGGCTCAGCCAGTTCTTCTAAATTATAGGTCCCCCCGCCCCAATTTGCGAGTCTGGGTTACCCCAGATAGGTGATTTTGCATGACAGTGAGGATGAAATTGGTACCTCCTAGGATAGCTCAGACCTTTCATGCAGCCACCACTGAATTCACCTTATTTTTCTCTATCAGACAAAAAGAGGCACCGAGTAGACCTGCAGAGGGAATTAGATGCATTAACATCTGTTCCGTTTCTACCCATGTGGGCATAGGGTTTGTAGCATGCTGGAACCAGTTTGACATCAGTGACATGTTAAAAGGGATAATAGTAATTCTGTAGGTTTGGGAGCCCACACACCACCTGGGCTGTATGGAGCTGGAGGTTTTTAAGTGATAGTCATAAGCATTGACCAAGGTCACACAGAAAGACACTAACACAGGTAGATCACTTCGAATATAGAGAAGCATAGGCAGAATATTCTTTTTTATTTTATTAACTCTTCTGCACAGGCTCACGGAGAGAGGATGCCACCTATTTGTAGAACTAGTTATTTGAGAGAGTTCAGGATCTATATTTATCTTTAATAGTTTGTTAATGTTTCTTGGTACTTTTATACGTAGGAAGTTCATTGCATCATTTGCAGTGCTACGAGACCAGACTCATCAGAATTGTGCTAGCACCTAAAAACCAGAAAGTGAAACTGACTACTATTGACTCATTGGGCTTGTCTGAGCATAACTGAGGGCAGAATTTGGTCCCAGATGAGAAACTGACTATAATTCAATCTAATTTCACTGTCCAGACTGTTAGAACAAATGTGAAACCAACAGCATAAATGAAGCGATTTAGATTTTAAATATTACTTCAGTTTTACTAATGCAATGTGTTAGTAGTAACACAAGTAACGTGTCTGTGTGTGCATGCATATATATTATTTATGTGTGTGAAATTGTTTTCAAGCCTACTAGATTGGTTTGAATGGCATGACCTTGAATGTCATTGGGTTTGCATTCTACTTAGGAGAGACTATTGGGAAGGTATAAGGCACAGAGAGGGGACAAATTAATTCTAATGGAAAAATTAACTGCTTTATTTTGATAGTGTCCCTTTAAATGTTCAAATATCATTTCACATCATCCTTTCAAGTTTCCTGTGGAATTACAGCAGCTAGCTTTTTGATTTCTGACGTCTCTCTTGCTCATTAATCTGGCCCCGTGTAGGTTTATTGTACAAATCTATTTGGCAGCTGAAAATTGCCCTTTGATGAAGCTCATAGTCTAATCATGAACTCCTCAGGCATGAGAAATAAGAATGGTGAGGTGGTAAAAGCAGGGACTAAAGGAACAGCATTCGTGTTTCACTCTGCCTGGATTTTAGAGGCATCTAAATTTCAAATATCAGAGGGGTAGCCGTGTTAGTCTGGATCTGTAAAAGCAGCAGAGAATCCTGTGGCACCTTATAGACTAACAGATGTTTTGGAGCATAAGCTTTTGTGGGTCAATACCCACTTCGTCAGACGATATTCACCCACGAAAGCTTATGCTCCAATACTTCTGTTAGTCTATAAGGTGCCACAGGACTCTTTGTCACTAAATTTCAAAGCATTTCCTACATATAATTTTCTGAGAGGATCAATTCCCCTCCTCTTGGGGATCTTAGAATTTGCCAGGCTGGATCACACCACTAGTCCATCCATCCAAGTATCCTGCTTCCTCCAGGGGCCAAATACCTGATAGTTCAGAAGAATCAATACTGTCCATAACGCAACTCATTAATTATGGTTAGACATGGGAGAGGAATAATCCTTTGTATCCTTCCCATCCATTTTGTGTCCTTTGGTGTGAGGCTTGATCATCACTATCACAACTGTGGACTAATAAATTACAGGCATTGTTAGTGGCTGTGCAATGATCCTGCCCTTTTATAATCCTTTCAGAGGGTTGACCTTATGGCCCCCTGCAGCTGTGAATTCCACAGGTTGGCGTACACCATGCAGTTAACTTTTATTTTCGCTCCTACCCTGTACAGCCAGACCTGGGTACTAAATTGCCAGCATTTTCTCTGTGTGAGTAAACCTGGAGTTCTCAAGGATGTTTATGGATTAGATCTGAGGTGAAAGGTCTTGTTTCTGCTGATGGATGTTTCTCTTGTCAGCAAAAACACCTCAAAATTCTCCATCATGATTCTGCTGCGTGAACAGTCACCATTTTAGCAAAATCACCATTTCTTCCCTTCTGTAGAACTGGTTCCTTTGCTTAAAAGAAAAATGTGAGGGAAATCAGAAATAGTTTTCCTTCCCCCTGAACGTTCGCATGGATGATACAGGCTGCACTGACAGTGGTGGAGATGAAAATGCTCTAGCTGAAGAGCAGATGGGCAAGGGCACTAGCAGTGTCGGTCCCTCCTCAATTCTATCCTGCATGGATACTGAACTCCTCTCTGTCCCCTCATGAAAGCAACTCCACCCAGAACATAACTGAGGCACAGTGGAATTTGTGATAACTTTTGCTGATGTCGGTCTTAACAGCTTTCTCCAGCTCCAGCTTTCTCCCAGCATAAGCAGAAGGGGAGGAAATGCGAGCGAGCGAGTGAGAGAGAGATCCTATTTCACATGACTTCTGATCAGAAAGTTGTGGAGAACTGGTGCCTGATTCATGTGCATTTATGGGGCACGGTTTCTCCTTTAGGTTAAATTGCCAGCCGTTCTTTCCTATAGGCACTGTCAAGTCTGTCGAAGAAACTTCTTCCTGACTATCTTATATTATTGAGCTGGGTCTTCTGACAGATGCATCTTTCCTGTCTGTTTCTTTTTAAATGACACTCAAGGAAATATATTAAAAGAACTTTAGGAAGGTGGCAAAGTCAATGACTTAAAAGTTGGGAAATGCCAGAATTAAGGTTGCCCATGTAATCTTAATTTAGCCCCCTTGTGCTTATGCGTTATTGTGAGGTCTATAGTTACATGCTCACGTCCTATATTTTCCTGCCTCATTCAGTGCACAGAATGGATGGTTCTCACTGAATGAACAGCTATTCAATATTTTGTTTTCTTCTCATTGTTCATTTTGTAAGCCCATTCTTTATTTACCGCACCCTGCTCTGAAGACAGAATTATTAATTTTCTTGTGGGTTTTTCTGTGGTCCTCATCACTATAGTCCTCATCATCAAAAACATTAATTAATTTAATTTTAGCAACATTTCAATGAGATAAGGGGTATTATTCCAATTTTACAAATGAGGATCTGAGGCACAGAATGATTCAAGTAAAAAATATCCACTAATTTTGGATGCTTAGTTTGAAACACTTAAGACTTGATTTTTCAGAGTAGTTAGCATTATGTACAACTTTATGTAGTTTCAAAGCACTGCTCCCATTGATTTTAGTCGAAGCTGTGTGTGTGTTCCGCACTTCTGTAAGGAACTCTGGGGCAGAGGCAATAGATTCTTACCCTAAAAGGCAGCATTGAGCTGCATTAGCTATGAAACTATCCTTTCTCCTACTGCAGTTCCCTGCCTCTTTCGCCACACACCTTCTAACTTCTGCAACAATCGAGGCAGCGATCCTATAGACACTACACAACCCTGATTCATCCCCTGTGCACCATCCATCCTGGGCACTGAATAACACAGATGTCCCGTGGAAAAAATATGTGATCATGTAATGAAAGATTATCACAACACGAGCACAAAGGGGTTGAGTGGAGGAGATTCCACAGACTGCTTTAATTCTGGCATTTCCTAATTTTGGAGTGCCTCATTTCCCCAGCACCTCTCCCTTTCATAGCTCTTCCTGGCTGCTGTGGAGAGATGCCCCACACACTTGGGCTTCCCTGAACTTGGCTCTCTCCTCTCTGCTGTGCCTGCCCCAGAGGCAGGAACCCTTATGCTTGGGTTCCTGGAGCTCACAGGTTTGCTGCTAGTCATGTGCTCTATGACTATAGCTGCCAGTTTTCATGGGCCCATGGCCAGAACTGACACACACTGTGGATCACGCATGCCCCCAAGGCCCAATCCCCGTTACAATTTTCTGTTGGAGTAATAATAATCATTAGCACTTATAGAGCACCTTCCATATGACAAATTCAAAGCACTGCCAAGCCCTTGACCTTTCTTCACATGTCTGCTGAGGCAGAAATTTCCCTTTGAGGGCTGGGATTAAAGACTGACCTTGAAAGGAAAATTACACCAATGATTTAAGAAAATAAACAAGAAAAAATGAAAGTGGAGCTACTTGGGGTGAAGAAGATGATGACAGTGACTCTGAGAAAGCTTCTGCCATGTGCAGCCAGGGATGGGAGCCCAAGGAACTTTGTCTGATTTGCAATAGCCTTTTCTGCTGGGTTTTTTGAAAGGAATCTAATCAGAAAGCCAATTTACATTTAAGTGGAGGATTTTTTTTTTTAAAGGCTGACATTCAGCGGGCTGCAGCCGACGAGGTTTGTTCTCATTTGGAGGGGAAGCCAGTGGTTTATAAAATGATTTCATCTTATAGGAAAAATGAAAGCTGAGCAAGGAGAGCATTTGGTTTGAAATGCTAGCTCAACATAAAGACAAACTTAGAAGAGAGAATCTGGAACTTACTAGTGTGTTTACTTTCTCATTCCTTTTTTCCGATTGATTGTCTCTTTGAGCTCATCCTATGTTTCCTTCCTTGGCTGTTTCTTCTTGGGCTTTACAAACAACATGGCACATCATATGTGATCTTTGCACCCTAGCAAAATGGCCTGGTAGCCAGGTGAACAGCAACCTAGAGTGGATTTCCTAGCTTGAATTGTTAAAATGATCCCTGAGATTGGGAAGCTGCAAAGGGGCAATTTGATGGAACTGATGTTCCTTCTTGCAATCTGACAACCATATGGATTTCAGAGCCAACAGCTGGACACTGATTTCATGGTGACCTTTAAAAGCAGCCATTTCTTCTTGCTTGGAGTGGGGAGTGAAGTATACAGGAGCTGAGAGCGAACCCAAGTCTTCTGTGACAGACTGACAGAAAGGTCATTTCTCTGACCAAGCCAGGATGTCTGGTGATTGGAACGCCGTCCAAGAGTGAAAGTGCTGGAGTTTTTTATCAGCAAAGTACACTCCCGTAATGCGCACACACCACTTTCTTTCCCCATGCCTTTCTCACATAGCTGATGAGCTTTATGCATGCGTGTAGACCAAATTTCCAGCCAGTCTACAAAACTGCATGTGCACATGCAAAACTCACAGATACACAGGAAGGTCTGCAATTTATGTACATGAAGGGAGGGTTTGTGCTGGGGATTGGTAGTAAAAGTCAGCTTTGAAAATGTGTCCCCTCATGATTAATGCAAAATTTGCTCCTTTGGCAAAATAAGCTAGCTAGATAGAAAGACAATCAATACATATATTAAGCAAACAATGTTAGTTATATTATTGTTAGTCTCTACCTAGGACAGGTTCATGCTTGAAATAACTGGATGTGTTGGCAGCACATTACTGAAGTTCACGGGCAGAGCTCTGTGTGGTGGGCCCAAGATTGAAAGAATGAGGCATGCTGCAGGTCAAGATTGAGCTGCACTGGCAAAATTCGATGGAGGAGGGTGCAAGACTGGAATAGCAGGAGGCGCTGTGGACTGGGATCTGAGGTACATCATCAGAGCTGGGGAGGGGGCAGCCTGGGAATAGCGGGGGTGGGGGGCTGCTGCAGGTCAGAACTGAGGTGCATTGGCAGAGATCTGGGTTAATCCCAGAGCTGAAATACCAGGAGGTGCAAGGCAGATTTGAGGTGCATTGGCAAGGACAATGAGCACTACATTTTCATTGCTATTTACAGTGGCAATAAAGCACACTGATGACTTAAAAACCAGCCCAGTGAGAATGGAGAGGTGTCTGAAGTATATTTGGTTTCTTACCACATAGTCTTTGTGATATGAATCAGGTCACTTTTATACAGAACTGAACGAATCACATGTCTACAACCTACATGTGCAAGATCTTTGCACAGATGTAGGGAAACTGTCTCCTTGTCCACTCCATCCCAGGCCCAGTTCTGCTGCCTGAGGGGAACGGCCTGTGTAATTGCCCTTCCTTGTTCGGTGCAGTGGCGTTGGTGTTCTGTGAATAAACCAGAGGGCTCCTGGAGCAGAGGGGGCTCTGCCCACTTGATCGCAGGACTGCAGCGCCAGACTCTGCTGGACTCCGTGGCATCTGTCTGTTTTTTATGCTAACACGGTGTCCACCTCACCTCTCCTGCATACTGATGCCCCCAATCTGTAGTCAGCTTGTCTGTCACCATAAAGAGGGAAGAATGAAGTGGACAGTGTTGGATTGAAGGGCAGTAAGTGGTTATTGATCTTAGGCTCCTTGTTTTCTGGAAGGCGGGGGTGAGTAAGGGTGTGGCGATGGCTGTCTGATCACTTTTAAGGATATGGCTCCACATGACTGTGTGTGTGTAGAAGGCAGTGGGTGTGCATGTCAGTGTCTGTGTATAAGGGGATGTGTATGCATTTGAGTGTCCATTTGTACAACTGTGCAGGTGAGAGTACTTGTGTGAGTGCATGAAGGTGAGCCGGTAGGAAGGAGTGTGTGTGTGTGTGTACAAGGGTATGTGTAAGGCTGTTGTGTTTGTGCAGCATTAAAGGTAGGTGGTTTGTATATATAGTTATATAGACATCTATATGCATAAGGTGCACACGTGAGTGTGTGTAACGGGGCATATGGGTGTGGGTGTATGCAGTCTGCACATGCATGTGTGTAGTGTCTGCATAAATGTGTGCTGGGGAAGAGAGAGAATTTCTAAATGGAAATAGGAAAAGAAGGGCACCGGGTAATGATAAAGTTCAGATTTGATTAGCTGTGGATATCTCTGTTCACTGAAAAAAAAAATCACACTTTCTTGGTGACCTTTTAGCTAATGCAGAGCTGAGGGGAATACGACCATCAGTCTCTTTTCCATTTGCAGCTAATTAAAGTGGAAGGTACTGTACAATACTGTCGTCTGCCGGAGTGCACTGCACCACACAGCACGTCACCAACCGGGATGTGGGCGATCAGGCCTAGTGGTTGGAGTGGGAATCAGATCTAGTATTAGGAGTCCTGAAGCCAGTAACCAAAGCCCAGGAGTCAGAGTCAGGAATTCAATAAGGAAGCAGGTCTGGAGCAGACGGACAGGACAGGAGCATGGCTGGGAACAAGGCAGGAGCAGAACTGGAGCAAGGTAGGCACAGGAGCGATCGCAGCTGTGAGCATAATTATTGAGCAGCCAGAAATCAGTTGTTGCTGCTGGGAGAAGAGCAGGCTTGCTGACTTCCTAGGCCAGACAGGCTGAGTGGTTAATCAGGTGGCCATGCTGTGGCTCAGCTGTGCTCATAGGGTACCCAGTAACTGGGGAGGTGCAGCTGCAAGTCCTCATTCCTGACACTGCACTGCCAAGTGCTTGCATGCGTGTGTGTGTGTGCGCGCGTGTGTGCAGGGAGTGGGGACGAGATGGATGACTAGGTTTTGCATGCTGAGGCCACTTCTTGCCTCCTCTCCTGTCTCTGCTCAGACAGGCAGGGGAAGGCAGCCTCCTCACCCATCCAGTTCAGTTCAACAAGACTTTATTGGTGTTACAAGCTATACAAGTGTTGCCAAAATGAAACCAAAAGGCAGACTCATCGCTTCTCTTTCACGGGCAGGCATGGCCCTCCGAGGACAGGGATCTGTGGCCCATTTGAGGTTTGATCCCCTGTATCCAGGGGCGGCTCTAGACATTTCGCCACCCCAAGCACGGCATCATGCCGCAGGGGGCGATCTGCCGGTTGCTGGTCCTGCGGCTCTGGTGGACCTCTGCGCCACTGGACCAGCGGACCCTCCGCAAGCATGCCGCCGAAGGCACCCTGCCTGATGCCCTCCCGGCGGCCGGCAGAACGCCCCCTGTGGCTTGCCACCCCAAACACGCGCTTGGCGTGCTGGGGCCTGGAGCCGCCCCTGCCTGTATCCTTTTGGCATTATTGTCTATTCCTGATTCGGTGGCAGGTTACTACATAGCATGATGCAATTTATTTTCTTCTTTCTGCTAGAGTTCTGTACATTTGTTTTTGAAATATCTGATTGTTGCACTGGGCTCAGGTCAGGGCCTCCCAGAGGATTCAGGGGGTCTGGGGTCTTCGGCAACGGGGGTCCCCCGTCGCCGAATTGCCGCCAAAGACCAGGCACTTTGGTGGCAGATCCCGGGGCGGAAGAACCCCCTGCCGTGGGTCTTCGGGCACTTCGTCGGCAGGTCCCAGAGCGGAAGGACCCCCCACCGCTGAATTGCCGCCGAAGACCCAGAGCGGAAGAAGCTCCAGGGGTCTGGACCCCACTAGAGTTTTCCGGAGCCCCTGGAGCGAGTGAAGGACCCCGCTCCAGGGGCCTCGAAAACCTCTCATGGGGGCCTAGGGCAAATTGCCCCACTTGCCCCCTCCTCTGGGCGGCCCTGGCTCAGGCTGCCTAGTAAGAGCTTGAGGGTCATTTCAGGCCTGGGTGACTTTTGATCTAAGGCAGTGTTTCTCAAACTGGGGCCGCCATTTGTGTAGGGAAAGCCCCTGGTGGGCCAGGCCGGTTTGTTTACCTGCTGCGTCTGCATATCCGGCCAGTCGCAGCTCCCACTGGCTGCGGTTCGCTGCTCCAGGCCAATGGGAGCTGCTGAAAGTGGCGTCCAGTACATCCCTTGACCCGTGCCGTTTCCTGCAGCTCCCATTGGCCTGGAGCAGCGAACTGTGGCCAATGGGAGCTGCGATCGGCCGGACCTGCAGATGTGGCAGGTAAACAAAAGAGCCCGGCCCACTGAATATTGACTGACGCATCTTGAGGTGCTCTCGATTGGCGGGACAAGATTGCCATCTTCTGTGGGTTCTGCTGTGGTCGCTGGGCTCAGCATTTAGAAGGAGGAAAACCTAAAAGACATTTCCTTGTCCACTTGGAGCCTATGGGAGGAAAGAGCCCAAAGTGGATTTTTGAATCTGCCTGGGACAGGCTTTGGAAGAGCTGCTCTGGAAGGAGAATAACCTGATTGCTGTGCACTTGGCATGGCCTTTCTGATGACTGGAAGTGGGCTTTCGCTATCACTCAGATGAAATCTAAGGTCAGGATGATTGCTATATTGGATCCCTGGTGTGTAGCATGAGTTGGGTAGGGCTTGGAAAGGGGATTTAGTTCACAAGAGGTGTCTAGTGGGCATTTCAGTCCTGGAAGAACTTTATCCAATACACGCCCCCACTCCCTCTAGACAGACCTGGGGAATTCATTGGAGAACACACAGTGGGAATAAACTGAACTGACCACAGGGTATCACAGCTGCTCTGGAGACTCCACCATGGCACATGTCATCCAGGAGAACTTGAGCCTTAAACACAGAGTTTCCAAGAGCCCCAAATCTGAAATTCAGGTCCTTCTCTCTAAGGTGGTCTGATTTCTCCACACATCCTCAACAATCATTTTAAATAGAATATTACTATGTGACAGCCTCAAAGATGTGGCACAACCCAGCAAATTCTCTCTCTCTCTCTGATTTGAAAAGAAAACAATATAGAGGGTTTTCAGTCTTCTGTGGTGCTTGAGCACCACATTTTCACTTCCTCACTGGGCCCACAGTAAGACAGATAGTTTATCTGTCTATGGCAGTGTTTCCCAAACTTGGAATGCCGCTTGTGTAGGAAAAGCCTCTGACAGGCCGGGCTGGTTTGTTTACCTGCCATGTCCACAGGTTTGGCCGATCGAGGCTCCCACTAGCTGCGGTTTGCTGCTTCAGGCGGTTCCAGCAGCTCCCATTGCCCTGGAGCAGCGAACTGCGGCCAGTGGGAGCCTTGATCGGCCGAACCTGTGGACACGGCAGGTAAAGAAACTCAGCCCACAGGGGCTTTTCCTACACAAGTGACATCCCAAGTTTGGGAAACATTGATCTATGGTATTTACAGGGCACCAATCTACATAGGATTTGGCATCAATATTGGTGGGGAAAAGAAATCTTTTGTGAAGGCCAAGCCCCAGCATTAGTGGGCACTAAATGGATAATTCCACATGCAAGTAATGTAAATGCCTGTGCAAACACATTATTTGTCTCCACCATCACCTGTTTTGAACATACAGATGGACTTGCCCACAGATATCATAAACCCAATTAGGAAGCCTGTTAGAATTTGGTTCTGAAAGTCCAAAGTAAAAGAATGTCTTTGCAGACTGTACATAATACCTTGTACCTTCGAGGGGCTGGATTGTTCTAGGCTAAAGAGTGTGAGGGTGAAGAATGTGCAAGCAGAACTGCATTCAAATGTTTGCAGATGCTGAATGTTTCTGTTCTTTGGTTTAGCACTAGTTCAGGACTGGGGTGCTTTGGCATGACTTTGGGTGCAGGGGTAAAGGAAACTGAGTAATGGAATAGTAAGGAGTGCTGCAGGTTGGGATGGAGGGTCACTGGCAAAGCCGTGTGTAGCAGTCCGGGTCCGGAATAATAGTGGGTGATATAGACCAGGACAGTGGTACGTTGTCAGACCTTTGAACTCCATGACAAATTATGGATTGGATTAACTGGGTGCTGCAAGAGACGACTGAGGTGCATTGACAGAGCTTTGGGGTGGAGCCCATCATTTGGACAGCAGGGGCTGCTGTAGGTCAGGATTCATTCAGAGGGTTTGGCAGAGCTGGGGAAGGAGGGGCCAGGTCTAGAATAGCAGGGTGCTGCGGAGCAGGATTGAGGGATATTGCTTGAGCTGTGTGCGTGTAATGGAGTAGCAGGAGGTGCTGCAGAGCTTTGTGCAATGCATGACTATAGCCTGTACTATTAATCCCTCACTGTCTTGAGCTCCACATTCACATGCACACAAGCAAAGGGGAGAAGAATGAGGTATCTATTTTCCAAATCATTTGCAAATCATTGTTTGTTTTCATTAGGAATCTGAAGGGGCCAGCAGGTAGAGCTGCTTGCAACCTGGCTCTGTGTAAAAAGCTTTAATTTTTGTTTCCATTTAGTCATTTTTATTGTTCTCTTCCCATCTCCTTGCTGAATAAATCCATGTTATACTGAAGCAAATGCTCGGAGAATAGAAAAGCAACCCTTTGCTATCTCCTCAGTATTTATTGGGGGCTGACAAATACGGCATTTGCTTAGTTACTGGGCATAACGAATTCACTTCTAAAAGGAGAGATTTGCTTTGGGCTCCTGGATAGTACCCTCCTGTTATAACTCTAATTACCAACACTAATTATGATTGTGTTAATGTGAGAACACCATGTGCATGGGTTATAAGAGACACAGATATCTGGTCTATCTGTGACTCCATTTGCTGTAAATCTGTGGCCTCTTGAACACCTCCTCCCATTCTTCAGTGAATCACATGTTTTGTGAGTGTTAGCGTGGATGTGCTGTTGGGATGCATTAAGGCACTGAGGTATGAAGCACTGCAGTTGTTGGTGCGAGTGCACCATATGAACGATCTATTGGTGTATGTGCATGTCTCTCTGTGTGAAACAGACAGATGCACACATCCCCTCTCTTTAAGTGGGCCTCTATACTGCTGAAAGACGAGGTGCATATGGATGTGAATCAGAGCACTTAAGTCTGACACACGCATACGCTGAGATTTTGGCTGTCTGAAAATGTGTATGGAGATGCATGTGTGTTTGGATATGTGTGTATATGAGTGTGTGTTAGAAGTACGTGTGTGTGTTGGGGTGTTTATATATTTAGAAATGTGTCTAACTGGATTTGATGTGATGGTGTGTGTATGTGTCTGTGTGTGGTGTGTGTGTACTTAGCTATGTGTCTGTGTGAGTGTACTTCATGTGTTGGCATGTGTATGTGTGTGGGGCAGGGCCGGCTCTAGTCATTTCACTGCCCCAAGCACGGGGGCACGCCACGGGGGGCGCTCTGCCGCTCGCCGGTCCTGCGGCTCCAGTGGACATCCTGCAGGCGTGCCTACGGATGCTCCACCGGAGCCAAGGGACCAGCGGACCCTCCGCAGGCATGCCTGCGGGAGGTCCACCGGAGCCACCTGGTGCCCTCCTGGCAACCGGCAGAGAGCCCCCCTCGACGTGCCGCCCCAAGCATGCGCTTGGCATGCTGGGGCCTGGAGCCGGCCCTGGTGTGGGGTGGGTGTACACAGCAGGCATTCCAAATGAGAGAGAGTCTAACATGAGAATCTGGAAACTGCTGTGAAATCCCACCTTGCTCTGTCTCTTTAAGGCTCACAGTTATTTTGCCACTAAGGAGCAGGAGCTTTTCTGCTGGGCAATGAGAGAAGCATACACTGGCCCAGCATGTGGGTGTGGCACTGGTGCAGGGACGGTGAGGGCCATTGTTACTTTGAGACTGGAAACTTTCCACCTCCTCCTCATGCTCCCTTTGATCCTCCCAGAAGTGAGTCCTGCTAATAGCAGCCAATGGAGCCTTTTGTCTTTTCAGAGGGTTCATTTTCAGAACGTGCAGAAGCCCTTGGCAGGAAATGATATTTTTTGAACCATGTCTCTAACATTTTCTCCCCTGGGGGCCATTCCTTTCCCCATTCTCCGAATATAGGAACTACCCATAAAAGCCCAGAAATAGCTTCTGTCACTAGGGTCACCCTTTGTTGCTTATAACTGAGGAGAGGGCAGGGAAACCGCTTAGTGAGCCGGATCCTGGTGTGAAGTAACTCCATTGACCTCCAAGGAGGTATTACGTCAGAGATGGATTTGGTCCCTGGAGTCTGAAATGTTAGGGCTGGGAAATATCTTTGGGCCAAATTCAGAGGTGATGTGTAAGGAGGGGACTGTGATAATTATCTGTTGGCAAATGGGTGTGAGTCCAAATGAGTGTAAGTAAGCAGGTCTAAGGGAATCTAGAGGGAATTCTGAGCTGGTGTAACTGACACAAGAGTGGGGCTGGAGGAAGGTGTGATTTTTGCTGGTTTAGTCTCTCTCAAGATCTCTTAGATTCACGTCTAAATTTGACCTCTTGTGTCTGAGGCTGCCCATGAAAATCATGCTGTTGCTTTGAGACTGTCAAAAGCTGCAGAGAAGCATATTGGGCTTAATGAGCATCTGGCTCCACTGCACATCTGGGGCTATGACAGCATTTAGGGATGTCTGTTCTGATGTTAGGACAAAGGATGGTGGTGGAGGATGAGAATGGAAATGTTAACAAGTGACCTGTCCTCGTATATCTGGAGACCTTGTCAATCCTGATTAGGTCACTAGTGTCACCAACACCTGCCCTGATTTTTATGGGAAAGCACCAATCTTCATACTGTCTACCCTGCGTCCCATGTGAATATCCTCATGTGATCATCCAGCTGTGATGGGATAGCATCTTGATACCACCATGCAAACTGCAGGAACCTATGACAACAGCCAGAGAGCCAAGCATGAGTGTTGATAAACTGTCATCCACATACCAGACAATGTCATAAGCTGCATCCCTATGGTCCAAGTCTGTACTGGCAGTAGGCTAAGACTCACCAAACTCATTTCATATCATGTCCAAAGATAAGCTCTCTCTGTGTTGCACAGCAGGATTTTAGAACAACTGAAGAAGAGTCATCCCTGAAGAATCTAGCCCAGACTTCACACAGGATTCCATTCATGCTTGAGATGGGATACTTGGGAATGCTACTCAATTCTGTACAGACTTCTATTCCAGCCGGATATGCTCAATAAAGTTGCCAGTTGTTTACCTTAATATTGCATCTAAATTGGAAAAGATGGGGATCGATATGAAAATTGAAAGGTGGATAGGGAACTGGTTAAAGGGGAGACTACAACAGGTGGTACTGAAAGATGAACTGTCAGGCTGGAGGGAGGTTACTAGTGGAGTTCCTCAGGGATCAGTTTGGGGACAAATCTTATTTAATCTTTTTATCACTGACCTTGGCACAAAAAATGGGAATGTGCTAATAAAGTTTGCAGATGACACAAAGTTGGGAGGTATTGCTAACACAGAGAAGGACCGGGATATCGTACAGGAAGATCTGGATGACCTTGTAAACTGGAGTAATAGTAATAGGATGAAATTTAATAGTGAAAAGTGCAAGGTCATGCACTTAGGGATTAATACAGAATTATTGTATAAGCTGGGGACATATCAGTTGAAAGTAACAGAGGAGAGAAGGACCTTGGAGTATTGGTTGATCACAGGATGACTATGAGCCCCAATGTGATATGGCTGAAAAAAGCTAATGCAGTCTTGGGATGCATCAGGCGAGGTATTTCCTGTAGACATAAGGAGGTGTTAGTACCATTATACAAGGCACTAGTGAGACCTCATCTGGAATCCTGTGTGCAGTTCTGGTCTCCCTTGTTTAAAAAGGATGAATTCAAACTGGAACAGATATAGAGAAGGGCTACTAGGATGATTCGAGGAATGGAAAACCTGTCTTATAAAAGAGCAAGAGCTTGGCTGTTGAGCCTAACCTAAAGAAGGCTGAGGAGAGATAGGTCGCCAGAGGGATACCAGGGAGGGAGAGGAATTATTTAAGTTCAGTACCAATGTGGACACAAGAACAAATGGGTATAAACTGGCTATCAGGAAGTTTAAGGAGTGAAGGTGTGAAGTTCTGGGGAGCAGTGAGGGAAAAGACATATCTGGCTTCAAGACTAAGCTGATAAGTTTATGGAGGGGATGGTATAATCCAGTGTTCCCAATTTGGGATGCCACTTGTGTAGGGAAAGCCCTGGCGGGCTGGGCCAGTTTGTTTACCTGCCCAATCAGAAGGTCCGGCTGATCATGGCTCCCACTGGCCGCGGTTCACTGCTGCAGGCCAATGGGAACTGCTGGAAGTGGCTCGGGCTGAGGGACGTACTGGCCGCCGTTTCCAGCAGCTTCCATTGGCCTGGAGTGGCGAACCGTGGCCAGTGGTAGCCGCGATTGGCCGGACCTGTGGACACAGCCGGTAAACAAACTGGCCCGGCCTGCCAGGGGTTTTCCTAAACAAGCAGCATCCCAAGTTTAGGAAACACTGGTATAATGGGATAGCCTAATTTTGGCAATTAACTGGTGTTTGACTCTTAGCAGTAAATAGGCCCAATGGTCTGTGATGGATGTTAGATGGGGGTGGATCTGAGTTACTACAAAGAATTCTTTGCTGGGTGTCTGGCTGGTGAGTCTTGCTCACCTGCTCAGGGTTTAGCTGATTGCCATATTTGGGGTCGGGAAGCAATTTTCCTCTAGGGCAGATTGGGCAGAGGCCCTTGGGTTTTTTCACCTTCCTCTGCAGAATGGGGCACGGGTCACTTGCTGGAAGATTCTCTGCACCTTGAAGCCTTTAAACCATGATTTGAGGACTTCAATGGCACAGACATAGGTTAGGGGTTTGATACAGGAGTGGGTGGGTGAGACTCTGCAGCCTGTGTTGTGCAGGAGGTCAGACTAGATGATCATAATGGCCCCTTCTGTCCTTAAAGTCTATGATTCAATGATAATGCATTAATTTAAAACTCCTGGCACACTGTAAGTTGTTAAATTCTTCCAACCCAGCATCCCTGCAGCTAGAAGCTAGTGCACCAATCTAAGCCACTGCCCCACATTCTCTTCCAGGCCTTCTCAGGAAAATGCTCTGAGCTTCCTCTTTCTGGAGAGGACAAAAAAAAGATCCAGGTGCTCACTTGCTGTAATAACAACTGTCCTGACAGAGGTTACCACCTTCCGACACTTCCACTGCTCTCTGCCCCATCGTTATCCCTTGAGCTGCTAAATGTATTTGTATTCTACCAACTACCTGCCCTACTGCTGTACCCAGGGCTCCTGAGCCTGTTCAAATTCTATCAATTGTCTACCTGCCTCACAGTTTGCATTCTGCCTGTCAGCAGCACCCCAGAAGTCTTTGATCCTCTCACTCACAGCGGAAGTGGTGCACAAAGCCCTCTGGGGCTGGCAGTCCCATGGGAGGCAGGTGAGCAGCTGGAAATAACTGTGGTGCAGGAGTATTTAGGAACGCAAAGGGACTCCGGGCTCAGAGGGGAGTGGGGATGGAATGTAATTCTGTGTGGGAGGAGGACTCTGTCTCAGGGTAGGTGCAAAGGGAGAGGGAGGGTGGCAGCTTTGGGGCTAGAAGCAATCTTGCTCTCCTAAGCTGCCTATGATTTTCACTGAGTCTCGTAGTGGTGTTCTTGGGGGGAGGGGAGAGTTCTAGAGAAGACAGTTCTGGGTCTCACTGGAGAGAGCCTTGGGATTATTACAATAGTATAGCCTCCTTTTGTTATGAGGTACCCCTTGAATTTTTCTTGAAACTCAGCTATTACTTCCGGCAACTCCTATGATATAAGAAAAGCACCCCAGCACTCCAGAGGAATGGCCTCTAATGCTACAACTTCCAACAGTATTATTGGGGTGGTTGAAAAAGAGAGGACTCCAGGGTCCTAATCCCAGCTCTCCTACTGACCAGTTGTGTGACCTTACCTTTGGTCACTCTCCCTTTGTGTGACCTCATTTGCAGTAATGCTCCCCTACCTGCCAGGAGCTAGCTGTGTGCTTCCTCTAAGATGTTTGTAAAAGACATTATGTTGTGGGATGAAAGACACAGGGGAAGGTGCTGTTATTAGGATAGGAATAAAGGTCAAGAGCTGGCTGATGGGGTTGTCCTGATTAATTACAACACTAAGTTTTCCAGCTCCACCTCAGCAAATATAATCTGCCTGGTTTCTTGTTTCATTCATTGTTCAGTGACTGGGCACAGAGAGAAGAGGAGAAGAGCTGTGAGGAAAGCACCACTCTCCTCTGCATCCCTCCTCCTGGGCCAGCACCATGCATATGGGAAGTGTCCTTTGCTTTCTATCCTTGCCCTTGTTTATGTCAGGTCCTTCCAGAAAAGAGCCCAGCTCTTGTCCTCCAATAGCCAGCTAAGAAACCCATCATCTGACGCCAACAGCAGGCTCCTCTCTTGGTTAGGTATTTCAGAAGATGTGGCTGGTTTTTTGGCTGCATGGAAATCAATAGTGATATGACTTGGCTTGGGGGCTTGGAGTTTTTCATTTGTTGTAGAGTAGATTTACCCTATCGAGGAAATGATCCTTTATGTCCCATGGTGCTTTCAATGCTGCAGGACCTGAACTCCCTATCCCATAGGCCAACTTTTGAAAGGGTGGAATCCTCCCCTGTTCATTTTGTTTTTGTCTTGCAAATTGAAAAGCAAACAGGTGTTAGAAAGAGAGAGAGTGCGTGTGTGGGTTAAATCAAATGGGGCCAGGAATCATCCCATTTTCACCTGTTTCCCTAAATATGCCTCTCTAGATGGACTCTTTTACTGCTGCCCACACCCTTGATCATTGGTAGGTGTATCTTGGTAGCACTTTCCTGTGGCTTCCTATCTGGAAAGGTGCAAGGCCAAATGGCTTGAAAATGCTACTGTCTTCATGCTCCCTATACCTGCTCTTAATCTGGGGGAGATGAGCACCAACCTATGATTAAGGCAGAGAGAAAGACCTGTTATGTGAGCTGCTTCGCCTACTCTGAGGCTGATGGGTACTTGGAACCCCATGTTTCATGCTCCCAGATACTGGATGGCATCTTCTGAAGAATGGGGCTGGATTCTAGTGCTCCAGAGATCGTGTCTAAATCCACCAGTGTGAGAGAAGGAGGTGAGTGAATTTGTGGGTGTTGAAGCCTGGTGATCTATCCATGGAAAAGTGAGCAGATAGATTCCCTCTAGGTCACTGCACAGTGGGAAATCAAAGAAAAGGGGGAAAACTTACCTTGTTTCCTCTCCGACTTTTGGTTCTGCTTTGTTGTGTTTTCAGTCTTCATGTGATTGTGTCTGCACATCAGTCAGGAATTGTTTTCTGCTTGAATTGGGAACATTCCCTTAAGCTCCTCTGAGCTCACACTCTCCTTATTTCTTTCCCCAGACCAATTTCAGAATGCATTTTGGCAGATTACAAAAGTGCTGAATGTTTATTGTCTTGTCTTACATCATCATTTTGCTGTATCATTTATTTTTCCTTTGACAGGTTTTTACCACTGTCAGTCTAATATGCATGAGGGATTGAAGTGTATTACCATAATGCAGTGTATTATGGGTAATCCCAGGCAAATTGTTCTGTGGAGAGTCATGCTGAATTATGTTCTTGGAGGGAAAAAAAAGAGGCAAAACAAAGGTTTTTTTTTTTTTTTAACTCTTTGTTCTATGGATTTCAGAGCCGCCGCCACAGACGAAGGTTGAAACCAGTTGTTTGACATTCAGAAACATGTGGAACTCTTTTCACTGGTGTTCCCCCTCATTGAATCCTGTGCCAGAAGGATGGAGTTATTTGTCTGTGATATTTCATTTTGAAAATGTTGCTAGTTTGTCAAAGAAGAAAAAACAGGGTGGGGGGCACCACCTGTTGCTAGTTTTCCCAACACTGCTGTAAATTTCTCTGGGAAACATCAGTTGTTATGAACTTAAAGAGCATCTGATGCCTCTTAGAAGCAGCAGATCTGATCATATGTCATGTAGTTCTGCATTTCTCTCTCTCCTTGTTTTCTGTTACTAAAGACATTCGCACAAAAGCTGGTTCTTTGTTCCTCCTGAGTCCGTTCAGCTTCTCACCCTGAAACAGTAATCCTCTTTGCAGGACATAACACTCAATTGCTGTGGGAATGATTGCGATGTCACTAACAGAGGATTAGAGCTTTAGGGGAAAAGAATAAGCAGCAGGTTGAAATGGACTTCTAAGGAAGAAGTAGCTTGTGCTCATGCAAATGTCCTTTGCTAGTATAGTAATTGCACTGGATACGAAATCCAGGAAGTGTGTCATCTGGAGTCAGCGATGACTCTACTTCCATTTGTTTTACCTAGTTTATTAGAAATAGACAGTTGGTCTTCAAAGATACATTGGCTTGTGGTTTATTGTTGCAAGACATGTGTCTTTCTCACCTGTTGCTCCAGGAGGCACTGAATTAATCAGCTAGCATGTGTTTGTCTCCTGCTGGCCTCTATCTCTGAAAAAGCCAAAGTGGAAATATCTACTGCAGAACAAGGGAATTGTTAGCAGCTTTAGCCTCCCTCTCCCCCTGACCCTGTCTCTCTGACCTCATCTTTTCCTGTTCCTTATGTAACTTTTCGCCCATCAGAGTTGGCAGCAACAAGGGCTGGGTTCTAGGGGTTCCGTTTCAATAACGCAATGTAAAACTGGCTTGAACCCCCACCCAGTGACCTAGGACAATTACATACCACACCATCGGGGCCTCTAAAAGGCAATACTTCCCCTCTTGCAAACACAGAGTCTGAGTGTAGCAAAAGCCTTTTAATAAAGGAGGGAAACAATGTGGCATTATGTTGGGGAAACACCACAAACAGGATTCATAACACAAACCATGAGCAAAAGACTCACTCCCAAGTAAGTTTTGCAGTGTCCTTTTCCCCTCAGGGTCTTAAGTCCAGCAACCCAACAGTCACCGCACCCGCAGTTTCTGACCTTGGTCAGTGCAGTCCCAGATTGGTTCTTGAGTCTTGATTTTAGCTGGTAGTAGGGGGGCCTCAGTGCTGGTGCACACTAGCCCAAAGTAGGTCAAATGTTTAGACCCAGGTATCAGTGATTTCAGCTCTGTAGCATGTAGCAAGACTCCTAATGAAGTCAAAATTAGCTCTGTTGTTGCACAGTGGGGAGAGAGAGAGAGAGAGAGAGATAAGAGTGATGTTTAGGACCCTCAGAAGGCAGCCCATGCTACCAGGTACACATACCTGTCCCCAGCCTCTCTCAGTTCACTGGGTTTTGGTGCCTGGAGTCTGGGTTACTGTGGCCTGGCACATTGTCTAGCCATTTACACCAGAGCAAAGGGAGGTATGTGTGGTTGTTAAAGGCTGCCAAATCAGAACAGCAGCATTTTGTACCCACTTTGCATTACACGAGGTGCAGGACAGTGGTGAATTGGGCCCCAAGAGCTACAAAATTCCATTTCATAAACCCTAGAGAGCGGCAAATTCTATTCACCTCCATTCTTCTCATCTGCAACACTGGCTCCTTGACTCTACTAATCCCATCTCCCACCTAGAAGTATGCCTTCTACCTAAGCTCCCCAATGAAATGGTCAGAATCTCACTGTGATGGTTGGATCACAGAAATCCCCTTGGAACTGCCAACTGATGCCAAGACTACTTCTGCTCCTGCTTTCCCTGCCAGCTTGGGACTCCAGCACCCTGTCTTTCTGAGCCAGACACACCCGTCTGCTCCAAGACAGACCCAGGGTCTGAACCACATGCCTCAAAGCTGCAGACTTAACTGAAAGCAACTTAAGAAGTGTTCCTGTCTTTAAACACTCAGGTGCCCAATTCCCAATGAGGTCCAAACTCCAAATAAATCCATTTTACCTTGTATAAAGCTTATACAGGGTAAACTCATAAATTGTTCGCCCTTTATAACGCTGATAGAGAGATATGCAAAGGGCCGGTGCTTCCATTAGGCGACCCTAGGCGGTCGCCTAGGGTGCCAGGATTCGGGGGGTGGTATTTTGTGCGCTCCCTACGGGGCGCACGGAAGCTTCCGGTTCCACTCCCGTCGCGCCGCCGAAGAAGGACCTTCTGCCGACATGCCGCAAAAAACAGCGGCAGGCAATTGAGCAGCTCAATGACTGCTGCTGTCGCTTGCGGCCTTTCAGCGGAGGGTCCTTCTCGGTGGCTGACAGGAGCAGAATCAGAAGCTCCATGCACCCATGAGGAGCACACAAATTCCACCCCCCGAATTCTGCAAAGGCACCAGAGCCCTGGGCCTGCTCCTGGATATGCACAGCTGTTTGCCACCCCCCAGGTATTTATACATACTCTGGGTTAAGTAAAAAGTGATTTTTATTAAATACAGAAAGTAGAATTAAGTGGTTCCAAGTAGTAACAGACAGAACAAAGTGAATTACCAAGAAAAATAAAACAAAACCCACAAGTCTGAGTCTAATACAGTAAGAAAATTGAATACAGACAAAATCTCACCCTCAGTGGTGTTCCAGTAAGCTTCCTTTTACAGACTAGTCTCCTTGTCTGGTCTCAACAATCACTTACATCCCCTGTAGTTACTGTCCTTTGTTCCAGTTTCTTTCAGGTATCCTTGGGGTGGAGGGGCATCTCGAGCCAGCTGAAGACAAATAGAGCGGTCTCCCAGGGTTTAATTAGACTCTTTTGTAGGTGGAGACCCCCCTCTCTCCTATGCAAGTCCAGCTCCAAGATGGAGTTTTTGAGTCACATGGGCAAGTCACAGGTCCATGCATGCCTCAGTTTTACAGGCAGCAGCCATTGTTTGCATGTTACCCTGAACGTCCTCAGGTAGACTTCTTATGTGGATTGGAGCTTCCAAGATTCATTGTCCTTTAAGTGTTTCTTGATTGGGCACTTAATTTGCACATTCCTTTCTCAAGAGCTGACCAAATGCTTTACTAAAGCTACTTAGAAATCAAGCAAGTACATAGTCAATATTTATAACTTCAAATACAAAATGATACCTGCATATAAATAGGCTGAATAGATTCAGTAGATCATAACCTTTGCAGAGATAGTTACATGGCATATACAGCATAAAACATATTCCAGTAACGTCAGATATACATTCATAAGCATTTCTCCATAAAGCCTATGGGTGCACTGTCCTAAGTAGATAGGTAAGTAAGGGTTAAGTTCTTTTACCTGGATACCAAACACCTGACAGAAGGACCAATCAGAGAACTGGATTGTTTAAAGTCAGGGGCGGGAATTTGTATACTCGGGGTCTTTGTGTTTTCTCGCTATGGGTAAGCAAAGTTTCCTTCTATCTCCATCTTATCTCAAATATTCTACTAAAAGTCTGTGAGTACAAAGGAAAGCAAAGTTCGCTATAAGAGCTTTGTGTTGTATGTACAGATGTGATTGCTGTGTCTTGGTTGTTTCCTCGGCTGTGAGGACAAGCTTTCTCCTACTCCATCTTATCTCAAAGTTTCTCCTAACATCTGTGAGTACAAAGGAAAGCAAAGTAATTCGGCTATGATGAGCTTTGTGTGTTATTACATGTATGTTGATTTGTTGGACTGGTTTAATCGGGCTATCTTTTGACTGTTTATTCATATTTTCTTATAAGCAAGAGCCTGTATTGAGTTTTCTTATGCAAGATTGTTGTTTTATATTTTCTTTCTTTTTTTCTATAAAGTTTCTTTTAACCTTGTGAGTTTTTTCTTCCTAGTGAGGAGACCAAACTCTGTGTCTCACTTCCTATTGTCCCAGGGCGGGAAAGGCTGCAGGACAAAGGGAGGGGGATCTCTTGTGTGAGCTGACTAGGTGAATGCCTAGCCTCGGGAAGCTAGATGCCTCTCCGGTTGTATTCAAGGAGTGAAGTATAGCATTGCACCGGCCGAACCTTTGCGTGGGAAGGGGTTATCTCTCCTGCTTCTGAGACTCCAAGGGATTGGGAATCTGGGGGTCCCCCCAAGGAAGGGTTGGGGACACCAGACAGAGGAAAGGGGGGTAAGGCCCTATAAATTCCTGACCTGGTGGCAGCGAGAATATCCAAGCTGGTAGTGAGCTTGGGGGAGTTTCAATAAAGCCCCCAGATTTTGGACGCTAAAGTCCAGGTTTGGGACAGGAGGCTTTATTACATGCACCGTCACACCCACTTCCTGAGTCTCCCAGTTATCACAATCTTCAAAAATTCCTCCCTATAATCTGGTAACTGCCCTAGCTTTATCATACATACCCTAACATCGTCTGCGAATAGTGCATTACTGTAACTCACAGGGGTCACCTGTATTTAGGTGTACGGATCGCTCTCCATCAGGGGGTCTGTAGGATGCTTTTGGTATGAATTACCTTCTACAGAAGTGAATTTTCATCCAGCGTGAGAGCCCTTCCGAACCATGCTCTAGTTTGCAAGCACAGTTGTACTTGGCACGAGGAAGAAGTTGAAAGGGAAAAAAGATCTCCACTGTTGTTCTTGTTTTTTCTGTTAAACATGACAAGCAGCAAGAGGGATGAATGGGAGTCTGCATAACAACTCCGAAACCTGTAAGAAAACAAGACAACACACTCCTTGCTTGTGATTCCATCCAGCTTCTAGAAAGATTGGGAGAAGCCCATTCTGCTATAGGTCTCTTTTCTTTCTGATCTGAGCTGGGGTGTTGATGATTTTGGTTTTGCCACCTGCGTTTTGCTTGGAAAATGAATGTGTCCTTTGTTGTTTCAGATGCACTAGTACAATAGATTGCAGAGTCTTAGTAGCTTCTTGATACTGAACCTTAGTCTGTTGTGAGCAATAGATGGGGAAGTTAGCTTTGATAGTGTAAGTTGAAGACCAAGCAATATTAGTGGTCTGCTGCAGGGTGAGCAGTCATACATAATTCAGGAGGAAAAGACGAGATGGCTCTTTGGGTATTGCATCAGGGTAGGAGATAGACTTGTGATGCGTGAACATTTAAAGTAATGAAGAATGTAATCAGTGGCTGAGAGTTAGAGCTTTAGGTGGCTCTGTACACTTGGAGAACTGTGTTCAGATTATATTTTAAATTTATGAAATTGTGTTGAGAAGGTCTGTCTAATCTTCTTAGAGTGGTTGTGCACTTTTCAAAATCATCACAGAGTTTGGCATGATTGCCAGTAGCTGCCAGCAGGATGGGGAACTCTGGATTGAGGTACATTAGCAGAATATATTGGAGGCTCAGGAATGGACTATGGGAAACATGTACAGGTCCAAATTGATTTTATACTGGTATAGCTCTGGGGAGAGGGTGCAGGATTGGAATAGAAAGGGAATTTATGTGTCAGGGTTGAGATGCTATGGCAGAGCAGGTGGCAGACTGGAATGGCATGGGATGTTGAGGGCTAAAATTTAGTTACAGCTGAAGAAACAGCTCAGGACTCAAGTATGTTGGCAGAGCTGGTAGGGAAGCGGGATTGGAATAGCAGGGACTGCTGTGAATCAGGACGCATTGGCAAAATTATATGGCAGGAGCAAAGGTTTGTGTGCTGCCTGCATATGTTATTTTACACTCAAGCCATCACTGCTAATGATCAGGACCAGATGACATTCCTCTAGGAATTCTGAGGGAACTAATGAACAAAGGAGCAGAGCTACTAACAAAAATATGCAATTTATCATTACAAACAGCCAGAGGACTAGGTGGCAGTCAGTGTCATAACCTTGTTTAACAAGGTGCTAAGTGTGATTCTTGGCATTTATAGACTTACTTCAGGGGCTGAGAAAACCATTGAAGATAGAGTTTCAGGTGAGTATAATAACATAGGGACAAGGCAACATAGTGTGTGAGGTGAATTTTAATTCCTTGAAAGAGGCAAGGAACTCAGTGGCTGAAAGAGAAGTGGTGACTGAAATGTAATTAGACTTTCATAAGGCTTTTGATATAACCCCTTGCAAAAGACTATTAAGGAAATTTGGAAACCCCGAGGTGAGAGGTAAAGGAACTTTCATGTATTCAAACCTAGTTAAGAGACGAATAAAAAGTAGGACTAAATGGGCAATTCTTAGCATGGTAAGAGGTTAAAAGTGAGGTGACCCCAAGTATTAGTGCTAGGACTGGTGCTGGTCAATATACTTATTAATGACCCAGATGATGGGGAGGAGAATTTGGTAGCAAAATTTGCTGCTGCTGCAACTGAATTATAAAGTAGTGGGGAAGATTGTAAGGCCCTAAGGAAATGATGAAATTGAATAACATGATGGCTGATGAAATGTAGACAAAGGCACATTAGAAGGGCCAATTTAAAGCACCCGGACATGTGGATGTGTTTTGAATTAGTTGTAGTCAGTGAGGAAAAATAAGTCACTATCACCTAGTAAGCTAGATGAAGATGTCTGTTCAGTGTGTGGCAGCAGCAGCAATAAAAAAAGTTAATTAGATACCAGACAATGTGAAGAGAGGGATAGGAATAACACAGCAAATATTATAATGCCGTTATGGACATTAATGTTACTGCCTCTCCTAGAATACTAGGTTTGGACTGGATTAGTTCATCTGGAAAAAGACAAAGCAGAGCTAAAGAAGGTCCAAAGAAGGTAAATGAAAATGTTTAGTGGCCTGGAAGGAGCTTCCATATGAGGAGAGATTAGGAAAATTAGGACTGTGTAGTTTGAAAAGGGAAAGTTTAAAGGACAATATGAAAAGGGGCTTTACAGTGTGTGGAAGTAACCCTGAGCCCTGCCTAGGGGGATTCATCGCTATGCTCTGCATGCTTTGCACTAGTGTAGTTGGCACAGGGGGGCGCCCCAGAATTCACTGACACAGAACACCCCCACCCAGTGCTGAGCCAATTCCATCTGTTCTGTCCCATCTCTGCAGAAGCACCGGGGACAAGGGATGTGCTGAGGGAAGCTGGAGGCAGACTGTTGTCAGGTCGGAGCAAGTAGGAGGAAGTGTGTGTCCTGGGATGGACCTGTACCATGCTGATTCCTCACTGCCAAGGAGCTATGGTAGCATGAATGCAGTTTACGGCAGTCATGAGCCTCCCTGGCTTGTGCCAGATTGTGAACCAGCTCCTGCAGGCCACAAATAGGGGTGGCACAAGTCCTCCCCTCAGTCCCTGGGTTAGTAGAATAATGACTTTTACAACCATTTGGTGTAGTTCTAGGGTTTAGAACAGGAGTCATGACTCTTGGGTTTTATTCCCAGGAGCACCCTACTTGCTGTGTAACCTTGGGCAAGCAACTTCCCTTCTCCATGTCTCATATACGTGACACATAAAATGGGGATAATAGTAAACACCCGAGAAGAGGGTTGTGAGACGTCACCAGTTACTGTTTGTAAAGTCCTTTGAGACCCTGTGCTGAAAGGTGTTATGGACTGTTATTGCAATGAGATTAAGTGGCATGTTGAAGGCCCTGCAGGTGCTATGCTTTACCTTGTGCTATAATACCAGAATAAGAGGGCACTCCATGGAATAATTAATCTGTGGAACCCAGCAGCGGATGGCATTATAAAGACAACTAGTTTATTAAGATTAACAAAATGGATTAGAGACTTATAAATAAAAAGTAGTATCTGCACTTACATTAGCTGGAATAAAATTACAAGGACCTTATGTTTCAAGGTATATGGTGATCGCCATCTGGGATCGAGATGATGTTTCACTCCCATGGTGTAATATTGCGGAGTTAGGTACATTTTACATCTTCCTCAGAAGCTCTAGACAGGACATTGCACTACATGGACTATTGGTCTGGTTATTCTGATGTACGCTAATGTTATTGACACATGGATAATAGCCCTGTCCTACCACACTGAGGTGCTTTGAAGATAAATACATTAAAGATTGTGTGAAGTGCTCAGATAATATGGTAATGGGGCCCATATGAATACCTGTGAATTTGCCACTCTCCACATGCAGGGGTAATACTAGTTTGCCCAGTACTTATACGGGATCCATGGGGAGGAAGGATAGTCTTTTCGATAAGGCACTGGGCTGGAATGTAGGAGACCTGAATTCAGTGCCAGGCTCTGTCATAGACTTCCCTTGCTGCATCTCAGTTCCCATCTGTAAAATAAGAATTCTTCTCTGCTTCAGCGTGAGGATAAATTCATTAGTGTTTGAGTCGTTCACTGACTACAGTGACGGGGGCTGCAGAAGTAACTAGATCAGGCATCAGCAACCTCTGGCACGCGGCTCGCCAGGGTAAGCACCTTGGTGGGCCAGGCCAGGTTTGTTTATTGGACTGGGACGGCGAACTGCGGCCAGTGGGAGCTGCAATCATCCGAACCTGCCGATGCGGCAGATAAACCTGGCCCAAACAGGTGCTTAACCTGGCGAGCCGCATGCCAGAGGTTGCCGACCCTTGATCTAGATAGGCCGACGTATATGAACCCGAGAAGCACAGAGGTCCTGATTTGGCAGGGTTTTTTCTTTAAAAAGACACTGGAAATGTCCAACTATTTGTTCACATTAATTTTTGGAGACTTTCCCTCCAAGTCTCACTACAAAGGGTAGAAGCACTGTCGCTTCACCTCCCCTCTTTCTGAGCACACGGAGAAACAGACTGCTCAGTAATAGGAGGCCTTCATGTGCAAATAGTACCACAAAGTTAACCAGCCAATATGTACAGAGGAAACTTCCTTCTGCTGGAAATGTCTATGGCAATCAGATTCAAATAGGAGCTTGATGCTGCTCCAGGCACTGTCAGACTGAAACAATGCAAGCTCCTACAGAGTACTCAGGTTTGGCCTGGCATAGCACCCATTCAATCCGTTCCACTACTTAGGAAACAGAGCAGCTGCTTACGGGAGAGACAAAGTGAGACGGGGTGAAGGACTGTTCAGGGTGTGTGCGGACTAACACTAACATAATATGTTAGTGTTAGTACAGGTGCCATCCAAAGCAGTTGATCGACCAAAACACACATCCTAAAAACAGTTCATTGGCATGATACGTGGTATTTAAATGAATGGAAAAGCGAACCAATGCATTGCTTACCTCTGCTGGAAGGTGAGGGCTCCCAGGGAGTGGTACCATCCCAACTCTAAAGACTGTTCCCTCCAAGGGGAGTATTTCCTCCTCTCTATTCTTCTCTGTCTTTCCTCTCCTTAGTGAGCATTTGAAAAGATCTACATTTTGAGAATCTTCCCCATATAGAAACCTACTTCTTCCTGGCCCTTATCAGGAATGGCCCTTGCAGAGCCTGGTTTGCCATTGCCCTGCACCAGGTGCAGTCATTTACAGTAGTGACAAGTAGGTGTATAATGCTACTGGCTCAGAATAGTAGCATTTTATACCCATTGCAAGGAGATGCAAATGATGGCACAAGATGTAGGACGATGGTGAATCAGGACCTACATCCCTGTCCTGAAGAGTTTACAGCCTAAGGACAAGTAACAGACAGAGGAAGAGAGTATGAACCATCAAAGCAATGTGGTCAGTTACAGTTGGAGAAGATAGTATTGGTTCTGTGCTGTTCACTGGTTTGTTCTCATATATCAGGGCAGTGAGGGCAGGGTGCTACCTGGGAGTAGGTGAAGGAAGGAAAGGTGAAGGATATTGAGGGAGGAGGAGAGAAAGGAGAATAAGAAGAGGAAAATTTGGGGAAGATTGGAAGGTTGGAGAGGAGCATGGAGGGCTCCGGGAGCAAGTCTGCTGTGGAGAGATTGTGGGGATTAGAAAATGGGGCAAATAGCCAGTGGATGTAGAGGAATGGAGGAGGAAGTGACGCCAGGCAATCTTAGTTTAGCATTTTCCCCACAGTAAGACTGGAGAATTCAAAATTCAACTTGCTTGAATGTTTGGCTAAAATATTGTCCCCTACTGAATTCCCAGCGTGCCATTGAACAGATTTAGAAGACAGCTCCCTATGTGGATCTGTAAACGGGTTGGGACTCACCACCTGGCGCCTCCTGCTGGTAACTCTGGGAATTAGCTCTGTCCAGTGGAACACCCGCTCCTGGTGGTGTCCCGTCCATTGTTCTGCCCTCTGTTGGTATCTCTGGATCCGCGTTGCTCCTTGCTCAGCGGCATCCTCTTCGAGGCACTGCCCTCCAGCAGTGCCCCTTAGTCCATCTGCACCCCCATCCGGGGATCGATAATCAGCAATCCTACTCCAGCCTTCAGGTGTAACCACTTGCCCTCAAAGTCTAATCCCTCTCAGCAGGGATCTGGCGTGGTCTATAATGGCCGCTCCCTACGGCCAGTGGCTGGATGTACTGCAAGGAGGAAAAAGGGGGGGGGACCCAGGCCCACCCTCTACTCTGGGTCCCGGCCCAGGGACCCTCTGGCATCAGCCTCGCTGTCCTCCTCCTTTTCCTCCTCAGTCTGTTTCCCTGGGCTGCTTCCCCTATGGCCCATTGCACCTGCTAGGCCCTTCCCCTCAGGGCCTGCAGCCTGGTGGCTAGGGGCTAGAGCCTTCTAGCCTCCCTGAGCCTGCCCAGCAGCGCTCTGTCCACGGTGCTAGTCTCCCCCCTGGAGACTGATCTTCAAAGGTCTGGGACAGACTGACTGGTCCCTTCTCTGGGCAGCCTTTATATATCTCTGAGCCTGGCCCTGATTGGCTAGGTCTACAATCTGGGCCCTGATTGGCTCACAACAAGCCCTTTTCTGATTGGCTCCTGGGCTGTGCAGGAAGGGGTTGTCCCTCCTTGTTTGCCTTCCTCTCTCCACTTCCTGAGCAATCCTGGCTGTAAAGTACATGTGTTTAACTAGGGAAGCACTCATTTCATCACAGAAAAATGACTCCGAACAAAAGCACCCCCTGCTGCCCTTCATGTCTGTCTCTGTCTCTTTATGTATCCATTGTGTGACAAAGTTCCCCCTTTACCTTGGTGGGCCCTGTGCTTATTGGTGGATTTTGCTAGCCTCAGAGATCTTCCTGTGTTGGATCAGGAGTTGGGAGGTTTTAGGGGGAACCCGAGCTCGCCCTCTACCCCAGGTTCCAGCTCAGGGCCCTATGGACTGCAGCTGTCTAGAGTGCCTTCTGGAACAGCTACACAACAGCTACAATTCCCTGGGCTACTTCCCCATGGCCTCCTCCCAACACCTACTTTGTCCTTACTACAGGACCTTTCTCCTGGTGTCTGATAATGCTTGTACTCCTCAGTCCTCCAGCAGCACATCCTCTCACTCTCAGATCCTTACGCACATCTCACTAACTGAAGTGAGAGCCTTTTTATACCAGGTGTCTTAATTAGCCTTAATTAATTCTAGTAACTTACCAATTGGCTACAGGTGCCCTAATTAACCTGCCTGGCTTAATTAGTTCTAGAAGGTTCCTGAGTGTTCTGGAATAGTCCCTGTTATCTTACCCAAGGAAAAGGGACCTACTTAGCCTGGAGCTAATGTATCTACCTTCGACCACTCTCTTGTAGCCATCCCTGTCACAATAGCTACTGGCCAAATCCTGATGTCCTTGCTCAGTCGTGATGCAGGCAGTACTCCCATTGACTTTGTAGGACCTTTGCCTGAGTAACGACCATAAGGTTCAATCCTAGAGAGACAGGCAGTGATGTTACTTCACTTTGTGGCCAGTGTCCAAGATAACAGTGGCAAACTCCTATAACAATAGGCTAGGCAGATAGGTTCCATGAGTTTTCTCCTTGCTTCCATTCCTCTGTATTGACCACCACTGGCCCCATCAGCCTCCTGTCCTCTTTTCCATATCTCCCATCCTCTCTTCTGTCTGCTCCTGCATCCTACTCTCATCTTTCATTCTAGAAATTACTTTGATCCTCTCTTGCACGTCTTTTCCCTGCGTCATTGCCCCTTCCTGCTCACTTAATCTACATATTTATCCTTGAAGTCTTTTGGCCCAAACTCATTGCTTTGTCTGTTATTTCTTCCATTTTGCATGATGTCCCTGCTATTAAACACACTATTGTAGCTATGTCAGGGACTGTGGCACATGAGAAAACTTAACTTTCTCCTCACTACCACCCAGTTTATAAGCACCAGGTTCCTACAGGTTTGTGCCTCTGTGTTTTCATTTGGGCTGGGACTATGTGTGTGTCTGTGTGGAGAGACAGCAATGTTCAGGCATAGTCCAGGCTAACATTAAGGCAGGAGACATCAGACACTGAATGTTTCATTCAGCTCTCTAGCTTATCCCCTGCAGCTTTCAGATGGTTTCTATTAGTATTCTGACTGAGAACTCACTGATGGAATTAGTGGGAAACCAGACTGTCAATTTATTTATACCCAGCCTCAGGACATAACCACTGTGCATGTGTAAAGCCACTGAGAGGCAGAGAATACTTTCTGTGTGCGTATATATATATATTGACTGCAGGTGAGTTTATAGCTGAAAGCTGTTGCCCCAAGGATTGAAGAAGTGGCGGATAGTAGGAGAGAACACCTTCATGGCATTATTGCCCACCGAAGGTCCCTTTTTTTCAACTCAGGGAGCAGTCATTTTCCCTAAAATCTCCAGTCTACCTATGGGTATGCATGTCTTTTGGCTTTTAATTTTGCTGCACTTTTAGTTTTCCTATGCTAAGTCATCTCCAGTTTAATTCACAAAGTCCTGCAATCCCCTGTATCATCAGGTGAACATGGCGAAGCCATGTTGCTTGCAGCTGTGGGAGTGTTTAATGCTGCCTTTTTGCCTCCAGCACCATAGCTATATCATTAATCCTGTGAAGCATTGTGAGGGCAGTTTGTCTAATGACGGAAACATTTATCTACGCATACAGCAATGCTGAATATTAACAAGCATTATTTACCATGAATTACTGTACCAGCTCTGGTTTGGAGATACCTGTTATCATAGTCGTGTCCTGGCCAGATTGTGGCTCAAGTAATTACTGTCCTCCTGCCCCAAATTCCCCTCTGATTGTGAGATGGTATGTGTTGCTGGCTCCCAGTCCAGTTCCTACTGGACATGTGTCTGCCTCAGAAAGTCCACCCTGACTTCAAGCACTGACTGACACCCTAGCTCACAGTTTCAGCAGGGGCTGAACTGGTCCATAGAGACATGACTAAGCTTTTCAGCCTCTTGTGATAGATAAGATCTACTCTACTTCTGGTCAACTGCATAGATTTCTAGATTTTGTGTATTCTTATATAAGAAAAGTGGCCCAAAAGCTTGAAATGGAATCTCAGTGCAGCTTTCTCCAATGATATGAGAATTTGGAAGAGAGAGTCAAGGAATCACAAGTGTCTGTGGTTGGCAAAACATGTGCAGCTCCCCTCTGCCCCACAGTGGCCAAGAGACAGCTCCCTTGTCATCCCATAACAGGATATCTGCAGAAGGCAGCACGCTGACAAAGGACCATGTGAACCTAGGAAGTCTGAGGAGGCTCAGTGCTGCGTACTAGAAAGGTAAGGTCTTGGAAGACCCAGCCTGAAGGACACCTTGAACAAAAATGCAGTGAGACGTGGTTGCCTAGTTCACTAACCTGTAATGCTGTGGTAACCAGACCACATTCTGTCACTGGGTCCTCAGCCAGCGCACTTCAGTGCAGTATGGCCAGTGTCTCCTACCAGCCACTTACCAGACACAGGCACAGATTGGCACTTCTATTGCATTCTTCCTCTGCCTTCTGCATTTCATACAGTGGGTATGTGTATGGATGCAGAGATCTACATCAACAGTTCCTGGCACTGCTGTCAGGAGCTATCAAGGATGTTAGTTTTATATCTCAGTTCTGTCAACACCTCTACTTCCTACTGTAGTCAGGGCACACCCTTTCAGCAGTGGGTGAGGTTGGAAGGGGAAGGAGGGGAGAATGAGAGAAAGAATTATGTGATCTAGCTGAGTTAAAAAATAAAAGTCTCTCTGTGTTTGAAGTGAATAAAGTGTGTTAACAAGTAATCCTCTAGCTGAGATTTCCAGCTGTTACTCCTGAGCTGTCTGATATCAAAGCAATATGGGACTATGGTACGGCAGCTAACTTCAGTGCATGAGCAATTACAGCCTGATGTTTCTCAGGTATATCACAGTTTTATTATTATTATTTCTCCGCTCATAGTTTCTTAAGGCCTCTTCATATCCTGAATAAAACTCTGGGGAATCATAAAGCCACAGACAGAGCTTTAGCACAGTCGCTGCTTGGCATCTCTGGGATTGATAAGTATTTAATGTGTTGCCTTGATCTTGGAAGCAGGGCCTTGCGATACACCCCAGAGGAAGCCTCAAGATGTTCTCTGTGTATTCTGCACCTGAGAGAAGCCCTTGTCACTGTATAAATGTCAGATTTTTGCTTCTGCTCTCTGTGCTTGAGCCAGGCACCTCCGTCCTTTTTACCTGGACATAATCAAAAACTGTCAAAAATTATTTTAGAATAAAATAAATAATACATTTAAAAACTTGTTCAGAGGCACCAAGCACTATCACTGCCTTGTGTTTATAACCCTTGTTTCCTGTGCCTTATCTGTCTGGTTTCTTACTATTATTAATGATTTGTATTACCATTGAATGCAAAGCTCTATTGCAGGGATCGGCAACTTTTGGCATGTGGCCTGTCAGGGAACTCCACCAGTAGGCTGGGATGATTTGTTTACCTGCAGCATCCTCAGGTTTGGCCAATTGCAGCTCCCACTGGCCATGGATCACCGTTCCAGGCCAATGGGGGCTGCGGGAAGCGGCGCGGGCTGAGGCATGTGGTGGCTGCCCTTCCCGCAGCCCCCATTGGCCTGGAATGGAGAACCGTGGCCAGTGGGAGCTGTGATCGGCCAAATCTGCAGATGCTGCAGGTAAACAAACCGTCCTGACCTTCCAGCGGATTTCCCTGATGGGCTGCGTGCCAAAGGTTGCCAATTCCTGCCATAGCTCATTATGTCTACACATTTAGTCCCTACCCTGAAGAGTTTACTGTCTAAGAGATTTGCTCAAAGTTTTATAGCAGGTTACTGGGAGAATGGGGAGTGGAACCCAGCTTATCAGACTCTCAGTGCACAGGCTGCTTTGTCTTTGCATTTTACATTACCGCTTTATTTCAGTCGGGCAGGTATTTTTTCTTTTTCTTTGTCTCTTGTGCCTGGTGTATTTTTGGTTGCTGTATTATTTTATTTTATTATTGACGATGATAATAATTGCAAATTTGTAGTTTTGTCTCAGAAGGAAGGAGCAAGAATTTAAATGTATTTACCATGAAAAGCTGCCTTTGCCAGGGCAGCTTTAATCCCAAGTGACATTTGCACATACTGTACCTGCCAAACATAAATGGTGGTTTTCTCATAGTCCTTGTGGGCCTGACAAACTTGGCAAAAGTGTTTGCAAGAAGTGCAGTAGTTTATGTGAGAAATCTCTCCTTACTTCCATCTAGCAGGCACTCTTAGCTCAGAAATAATCACAGCTTGCACTTACAGAGGGCTGCTCAGTCCCGCAGGGTCCTGAAGTGCTTTATAAATCTGACAGAGTCTGTACAGGGAGAAAGCCCATGAGATCAGAGCTCTGCCTCCTCTAATGGATTAATGGAACTTTCGTGGCTCTGTTACCCCTAAGACGTTCAGTAATAATACATAGTAAACATCCAAGCCCAGAAATAAAGGCCATATTGGAACGGAGCTCACACCATTCACACAGCTGTTCTCGGGAATGTAAGTGGGGGCTTTTGACCATTACTAAGGAAACAATCTTTGGTAGCTCATATCAGAGGGGGAGCTACAGAGAGGTTTTGTGCTAAGGAGACCCATAGGATTGATACTGGCAGAAACAGCAAATGTTCAGTGATTGGTTCTGCTCCCCCCTCCCCCGGGTGGGGTCAATGAATGCCAAAGTTGAGGGGGAGTTTACAGACACTTTCTCACTCTTGTATTTGTGGGCTTCATTCTGTCTAGCCCTTACACAGCATACATGGAACTCCCACTGGTTTCATTAAGAATTACGTGCAGCAGGAGAATCAGGCTCCTGATTTGTTTCATTTTAGTTGTTGCATATTTTTTGAGGGAAACAAACAAACAAACAAAATATCTAGAAATGGTTCAGAATTTGGTTTCTTCTGGGATCAGGACCTAAAAGTTTGCCTACTGTTTTCAAGCATTACAGTCCATTTAGACCCATAAAGCTGCAATGGAAATGTCACTGGAACTGGCTTTCTTGTGAGGTTTCTGGCGTTTTCTGCGTCTGGTTGGATTGGGAAGCTCGTGACAGCCTCCCTGAGAGTGTAAGCACAAAGATGCCATTTAATTTCCCTCTATATGAAAGCTTGACCAGGACTCCTTTGATACTGGACCATCAGTTAGGGTTGCCCAAGAGGAGCTGTTCCACCTTATTCAAAGTCAGAGAGACTTGACAAGGTACCAGATTAGAGATGGGTCTGACCCAAACCCTGATCTGCACTGCTTACCAAATCAGATTCAGAGCCTCCCAGACTTTGCAGAGGTTTGCAGTCCAAACCAGGAACTACATCCCCATATTTCATAACAGGCAGGACTCCCCTGAATTTTGAGGTGTTGAAAATCCAGCTCCACAGTTTGCAACCTCAGCCTGTCTCTGCCAGGGAGACACCAGTGTTTAGTAGAAGGGGAAGCTCCTCAGAGGTGTTTGTTATTTTGTAATTACTTTGTTATTGATTTTTGTAAACTATTGGTAACTTGTTAAAAATCTTTTCCCCCTCCTTCCTTTTTACCTCTGCCACTGCTAACAGCTTACAGTGGCACAGCTCATTTGCCTTCCCATGGCTCAAGGAGACAACTCTTGCTTTAACAGAGAGGAAGTGTGGTCTGATGTTCTGAGTGCAGGGCTGGGTGTGGAGCCAGGAATTCATGGAGTCTGATACTTGCTCTTACAGTGACTCACTCTGCAGCCATAGTCAAGTCCTTTGAACTCTCTGCCTCAGTTTTCCCATCTGTAAAATAGAGGCCAAAAAGACCTATAAGGAGCAAGTGCAAAGTAAAAATAGGTATTTGCAATCTTTGACCGATGGAATGAGCATGTGGGTTCAACATTTTGGGGTGTTGTCTGGTTCCTTTCATTGTCCTGCCTCTAAACTTTCCTACCCGGAGGAATACTCCAGAGATCAGTAGCCTATACGACATGGTAACTCTTCTACCCTGAGCTGAGTGATTCCAGACTCATCACTCCAGGCTTCTGTTTTTCACCAACAGGGCCTGCAGATTGGAACGCGAGAGCTGGAGGAAATGGGAGCCAAGTTCTGCCTGGGACTCCTCATCTTGCAGCTCAAATCCTTGCCCTGCAGCAAGAAGCTGATGGCTCAGGCAGCAGCCCTGCTGGATCCGGAGGAGGAGATTGCAGACCGTTGGGCACAAAGGTCAGAGTGAGAGCATTACTAGAGGGTCCTTCTCAGAAGGGGTGTTGGCAGGGAATAGTCTTAGTTCCACATTTACAGCACCAGCCTCAACCACAGCCTGAGATGCTCATTATCAATGGGGAGACAACTAATTCCTAAAGAAACCCATAGTGGAGGCAACAGTCCATGAGGTTAGCAGTGCTGCCCTGACCTGCACCCTTCCGACTGGGTAAATTAGGTAGAGAAGGAGATGGTCCTCTCAGACTTTCCACTCACTTTCCCTTCTGTTCCATTCATTGTAGTGGCATTGCCCTGAAGGATTCTTTATCTGGGGTGGGTGGGGTGGGTCTCACAAATCCTCTTCCTAGCTATTCGAAGAAGAGACACTCTCCCCATCAGAATCTGTTTCCATCACCAATTAAAGGTTCCCTGAAGAGTCTCCCACAAGGAAATAATTCTCTGAGAGCTGCAGGGAAGGGACTGAGTACTGCAAATTCAGAAAGGAGCTCATCAGCAAGCTTTAGGAATTCTAGGCTTGATTCGGGAAGGGGCGAAGAGCTCACAACTCTGCACCTGAAAGAACTGGACACTCTTAGAGAGTCAGCTTGTGGGTCTGTGACCCACACAATGAAACCTTGACCCTACTGTTATTTTGGAGAAGCTTCTCTTTTTAAAGTGCTAAATTCTGCTCTGACTATCTTGGGTGCAATTCCATTGCACTTGATGTCAGTGGGGTTGCTTCAGTGTAAGTGAGAGGAGAGTTTGACTTGGATGTATGTCAGAGTACAAAGAACATAAACTCAGGTGTCTGAGGAGATAGGGAGATTTCTGTGTGCATCACCATTCTCACTTGCTAGTGACGTGCATGCATCAAACTAATGTTTTTCAAAAAGAAAACCCAGTGACTGATACGAGTCAGCGCTCCCCCTACAGGTCTTTCATCAACAGATTCTTTCGCTCTCACCAGTGAAAAAGGCAAGTTGTGTAGCAGAAATGCCCCAGTAATTTATAGTGGATTTCCAGTCTTCCCCTTCAGGGATACTTAACAGCCATTAGTACCACCTGTTCTCCATGCTGGAGACCGTATTTACAATCTTGTTCATCATTTTTAATGTTTATGGAGGGAGGAATGAAAAAGTCTAAAACATAGAGATGCTCCTTTGGATTAGTCATGCTCACTTGTACGTGGGAACATGAAGCAATTACGGTGTATCCCAAACACTGATTGTGCCGCGAACAGCGCTCCGACAAGCAATCAGCATGTCATTAGAGAGAACTGCTTAAGCCTGGCCAGACAGACAAATTCCAGGCATTAATCAAACCCTGACTTTGGAACTGGAGCTGCATAAGCCTTTGAGATACAATAACTTCTCAAATCGGGAGGAAAAAAATCCAAACACCTACTGAAGCTGGACAATGAAATAAAGCCAGTAGGTCAGGTGGAACTAGTTAGGCCAGAAATGATCCTGGCCTTTTTGCCTACAATTAAGTGGAATCTTTTTGTTATCATTTTATTTGCTTGGTTTTATTGTGATGTTCATTCACCTCAGCCTGTTACAGTCTTGGATGAGAATGGAACTGGGTGTACCAAAATAATAGGAAGCATACTTATTCACACACAGTTGTTTCTTATTTAGCCATGTGCAGGGGGGTCGGACTAGATGATCATGATGGGCCCTTCTGGCCTTAAAGTCTATGAGTCCATGAGTTTAAAACAAATTGTACTGAAAATTTCAACTGATCTTGCAAGATTCCCATAACACAGAAATCTAAATCCACGTAGGATAAGGACATGAACTGTTAGGTGTCTACCCAAGTGGAACCAGTAGTCCCTCTGAAATTTGTCTGGAATTAATTAGTATGTCACCATCATCCAGTGATGTAATGTGTTAGGCAGCGTGACACCTGCAAGTACTCACAGGAACTATCTTTGGGCTTGGGTGGGCAGAACAACTGGAATTGTTTGCTAAACATGTGTTTGCAAATCAGGTAGGTCACTGAATTTTGAATTCCACCCACTGATATATCATTAGAAGAGCTTGCTGTGGGAATGTGGAACAGGAACACGTGAAACAGGAAGTTTGATAACGTATAAAGTTCTTTATATATGATCAAATGGAAATGGTTGTGCAATGTTGTGATTTCAGTTCAGCACATCAAAATTCAACTGCAGAGTTGATGTGACTTTAGTTGAGAGACCTGCCTCATGCACTCCAGAATATGAGTAGGAACTTTACTGTAGGCAGTGTAAAAATGCAGTGTGCAAAATGCACATTGTATACAGACAGGAAAATAGCTCTTTCTAGGTCTAATATACACTAGCAAAGTATTCAGGAATGATTTCCCACCAGAGCAGCTTCAGTAGTGGTAGTAACAATGGGGGAAGCTGCTGGCTTGTTGGGAGCTGCATAAGCTGTTGGCTTATGCAGCTCCCAACAATGGGGGAAGCTGAAGACAAGGTGCAGGTTTTTTCACTGCCCCTGTACTCCAGTCTTACGCAGTGCAGGTAAGTGGTAAGAACATGGGAGTCCTACCTCAACTAGTGTTTCCAGTGTTGCTATTAACAGTGGAGTCGCACTAACAGAAAATTGCAGCTATGAAATTTGCTAGTGTAGATGTATGCTTTTGGGCTTGCAAGAGAGTAAAGTTTTGGTGGTTTAATACCTATGCTGTCATTGTCTTTTGATTACAACAAAGGTGTGTTGCATTCTGTGGTCTGTTATACTCTCTGCTACTGAGAGTGTAAGTAGAGTAGAGTGAAACTACCGACAGTACTTTTCCTCCTTTTGGCAAGTGGCAGTAGATTTTGAGGCCTTGCATATTGGTTTCCCATTGGAGGAGAAATCAGTCAGGCAGGGTCTGGGTATTGTCTGAGTGCAACTTCTTTTATTTATTCTATATACACCAATCCTGGAGCAGGTGTGGTTACAAATGGAACCCAGCCGAACCCCTCTTCCAGAAATCTCAGGAGCAACACCAGAGCCCAATTCCCAGGAAGCAACTCTGTCCCAAGAAATGTTAGATGGGGAGGGATCTGAGTTACTATAGAGAATCCTTTCCTGGGTGCTGGCTGGTGAGTCTTGCCCACATACTCAGGGTTTAACTGATCGCCATATTTGGGGTCGGGAAGGAATTTTCTCCAGGGTGGATTGGCAGAGGCCCTGGAGGTTTTTTGCCTTCCTCTGCAGCAGGGGGCATGGGTCACTTGCTGGAGAATTCTCTGCAGCTTGAGGTCTTTAAACCACAATTTGAGGACTTCATTAACTCAGTCATAGGTTAGGAGTTTGTTATAGCAGTGGATGGGTGAGATTCTGTGGCTTGCATTGTGCAGGAGGTCAGACTAGATGACCATAATGGTCCCTTCTAACCTTTAAGTCTATGAGTCTATGACTTGAGGTAGAAAGGGAAAAGCAGGCAGCAAACTCTCCGGCTGTTTGTGACAGCTTTCCAAAAAGGAAAGTGCATCACAAAAGGAACAATCACACAGCATGTCTCCAAAGACTGTGCGCTGCTTCCACACTAACAAAAGAACTTGTAAACATATGTGTAACAGAACTGCCTGGTGATTTCTGCTGAAACAGTTTGCACCTGTGATGCTGGAGAATTTTCAAGCATCTTTGGGAACTGATGGATTCAAACCTTGGTGAAAACAACTCATTTTCTTTGATACATAACTTTTTGCTGCCAATAAGGTGACATTGTCCCCTGATCTGAGTGAAGATTTTTGTTCCAAATTTGTTCCTGGACAATTTTTTTTTTACCTTCACATTTTTAAAGACAAGGGTTTTTTTCCTGGCCTTTTATTTTCACTAGAACTAGACCAGTGTTTCCCAAACTGGGCTGGGCCGGTTTGTTTACCTGCTGCGTCCACAGGTTCGGCCCATCGCAGCTCCCACTATCTGTGGTTCACTGCTGCAGGCCAATGGGAGCTGCTAGAAGTGGTGCAGGCTGAGGGACGTACTGGCTGCCGCTTCCAGCAACTCCCATTGGCGTGGAGCAGCGAACCGCGGCCAGTGGGAGCCGCGATCAGCCGGACCTGCGGACATGGCAGGTAAACAAACTGGCCTGGCCTGCCAGGGGCTTTCCCTAAACAAGCAGCATCCCAAGTTTGGGAAACACTGAACTAGACAAAAATTCAAAATGAGTCTACCCAGTTTTGTGACATGTCAAAAGAGGATATGTGAGAACTAAACACTATTACACCCGCTACAGGGAGATAAATACACTCCAAATGAGAAATAAACACCTGATTGTGCAACAGCCCGTACTCACAATGATGGGTACTTATTCACATGCATAGTGTCATTGAAGTCCTTGACACTACTACATGATGGATGGTTCCTCCATCAAGTCCTAAATTTGCATATATTCACCCATGCACACCTGTATGCACACTCATGTATACAGGCTATACCTGTAACTGATATGACTGGCCATTCTGTGACCCAGGGGTTACATCCGAGTCACTAGAAACACTAGACTAAGACTCAGGGTTAAGGTAAAGGATTAGCAGCCTTCATTTAATAGCCCTTGCTTTTCTGATGGTCTGTCTGGAGTAGCTAAGCAATCCCAAACTGTTGTGTTTTAGCTCTGGGTCTTGCATAAAACCCAGGATGGATTATTCAGGGACTGTGTCTGCTTAATTTGTTCCAAAGAGCTGGAAAGGAGCATAGAGCCATTATGACAGCGCTCAGCACAGACTGGTTAGCAACTGGTAAGTTACAAACTAATTCCATTACCAGACTGTTACATTTTATGTTCCAGTACAAAGCCCCTTATTTATTCTGGGCTCGCCTCTGGTTGCACTTGCACCAACTTTCATCAGAGTTACTGGTGTGATTCCTTTGACTTTAGTGTAGCTCTGGGGTAATGAAGGTCAGATGAGACTCTCTACTGGTACCAGAGGAGTTAGACACAACTGGATTTTGGTTTTGTTCCCTCAGCAGTGGCACATCAAAGAGGTATGTAAATGAAATGTATCTGTCTGTCTATGTCTGTGTCTGTCTAACTTAATCTAGTCTGTATCCTGTATACACATTCCTAAAGCACTCATCACCACGGTACTCAGGGTGACAGGGCAAACTATGAAACGAGAAATTAATCCAGCACTGGGTATAGTTCTATCCCAGACTTAATTAACTGAGTGGCTCATGTGAAACTCTTGTAGGTCCTAGTTAGTGAAGTCAGATCTTCTAGTCCTCACAGATGTCTCTGTCCATTTCTTTTACTTTTTAAATCACTGCAGTTTGTCTCCTGCACATGTTTGCCTTTGCCCTGGGTGTCTGGTGTGCTTGCCATTGACTTGGCATGTCAGCCCTGACAGCAAACATTTCCACCTGTCAGGGCTTATATCTATATATGTCTTTTAATCCTCCCCTTCTCTAAGTGGTCTCTTTCTTTCCCCACTGCTGGGAAGGGGACGACTGGGAAGGAATAGACTGTTTTTGTGCACTTGATCCAGCTCTGTCAGAATCAGTGGTCAGTAAATTGGAACAAACCATAGCAGTCCAGTAAGCAAGTTTTCTGATGGAAGGTTGCCATATGAATGTGGGATTTGTCACACCAGATTAGACCGGTGGTCCTTTGCATCCAATGAAGTGTTTTCTTGGTAGCCAATGAGTGGTGCTTCAGAGAAAGGTGGAAAAAAACTATTCTTGGCCTCATCCAGGGATCGGCCACCTTTGGCACACGGCCTGTCAGAGAAAGCCCCTGGTGGGCCGGACCAGTTTGTTTACCTGCAGCATCTGGAGGTTCATCCAATCGCAGCTCCCACTGGCCCTGGGTCACCATTTCAGGCCAATGGGGGCTGTGGGAAGCAGCGTGGGCCGAGGGATGTGCTGGCTGCCGCTTCCCACAGCCCCCATTGGCGTGGGACAGTGAACTGCGGCCAGTGGGAGCTGCAGTCAGCTGAACCTGCAGATGCTACAGATAAACAAACCATCCCGGCCCGCCAGGGACTTTCCCTGATTGCCAGAGTTGCCTATCCCTGGGCCTTAGTCGATAGTTTGGTATAGTACATGGGCCATCTTTAGAAGATATTGCACTGTGTAATGAGGTAGTGTTTACCCTGTGAGCTTTCCAGACTAACTCCAGGGTTCTTTACTCAGCCCTTCCTCAGAAAAACCTTCAACTGAAGTCCCTGTGTGTTATATCTGATTAAGGCCTAAGGAAAAATTGAGTAAGAGCCTTGAGATTTGGCGCTGTGTATGTGTGATCAGCTTATTCCCTAAAGCATAAGCTTTGGGAGTTTCGGTGGAGTAATTCATATGCAGTAGCAGAGTAGATAAGGGTAAGTCCCATGTAATGGCAGAATTAATACAAAGCAAGTGCCTTGTAAATACATGGTACTGAATCCTACCCCCATCCTGTTAGGGTAGCCAATGATTACCTACCCCCACCCTGTTAGGGTAGCCAATGATTACCCCCAACACAATGATTCCCACCTTGCGTGGCGCAAAACCACGTAGCAGCTCTGTGCCTTTCCAGACTCTCCCTGTGCCCTGTAGTTAGCTCAGACCTTCAGGAGCTCCCAGCTGGGAAGATGAAGTGCCAACACATGTTTCGGACATCATGTTTTCTTGACAATAGGTTTCATGCCTCATTTACCGTAAAAGCAATTAGGTTTTAGTCAACACTCTCCGAGTAGCTTTACATTTGTCATGGCCAAAAAGGGGTTGGGAATTGTAACTATTTGCAGCAAGTTCAGGAGAGAAAAAGAAAACCTGTTACAATTTTCCACTCACTCTGGATGGATGGGGCTGCTCTCCCTTCCCTTCCCCTCTTCCCTCCAGCTCATGTCTGCAAGTGTTGTGTATGTGCAGCAGGCATGCTGAGTTACTATGCTGAGGCTGGCATTTGCAGTGTCACTGAGCCTTTTTGATGAGTCAGCAATGATTCATCTCATGTTTCTCCACTGTCTCTTACCTTTCTGCAAGGGAACAGCTGTATCTCCCACCCCTAAGGGCAAACACTCCTCTTTCTGCTGTTAATGGCAAACAGAAAGCTTAATAACGGCATCTGCCCCTGGTCCACTTCCAGCTGTGATTTTCTCAGCTCCCACATCCTAGCCAAGGGTGGGCCAGGTTATGCTGGGAGAACAAACACCTGCGTCTGCATTTCCCCACTCAAGGAAAATCCAGGGCGCTGTGGTAAGCTATTTGTCATTTAGTAGGTAGAGCTCTGTCCTTTGACCTGTACTGAACCAGTGCATCAGCATGATGATAGGGGTTGCTGGTGGAGGTGCCATCATTTGACTGAGACGTACAACTAAGGTCCTGACCATTCAGTGGCATGAAAGACACTATTGCACTTTTCATGAGACTAGTTTCTTGACTCTGCTTTTTTGGACAAATTCCACTGTGGCTAAATGCATTCAGACCCCTCCCATCCTCTGAACATCTCTGGAAATAGAGACGTTTCCCTTCATTGCTCAGATGTTGGGTCGATGAGTGCTATACAATTGCCAGTAGCTTTAATTAAATTCAGCGTGAAATGCTGTGCCATGTAGCTGGTGCAGAATTTGTTGTGAAGAGCAGTTTCTTATTTAAAAATACTGGCACAGTGTCTTTGCCATGTGGGTTGATCTGAATATGTGCTCTGAGCTGGTCCCTCACTACGCTGGCCAGCTATGGCTGGAACCACAGGAAAGGCCCCCAGCCCCTTAGGGCCATGTATCACTCTCCATTGACGTGCCTCCCCAAGAGGAGAGTAATACACTCCTGCCTTATGGGTAGGGCCATACCAAATTCACAGCCATGAAAAACACATCATGGACTATGAAATCTGGTCTTTTGTGTGCTTTTACCTTATACTATACATATTTCACAGGGGAGACAAGTGTTTCTCAAATTGGGGGTCCTGACCCAAAAGGATATTGCCTCCCTTACTTATGCACAGCCTTCAGATCTGGGCAGCTGGAGAGTGGCAGCAGTTAGCCGGGCACCCAGCTCTGAAGGCAGTGCCCCACCAGCAGCAGCACGGAAGTAAGGGTCGCGATACCATACCATGCCACTCTTACTTCTGCACCGCTGCCTTCAGAGCTGGATGGCTGGAGAGTGGCAGCTGCAGACTGAGGGCCCAGCTCTGCAGGCAGCAGCCTAGAAGGGTGGCAATACCATACCATGACATCCTTACTTCTGCAGTGATACTGGCAGTGGCTCTGCCTTCAGAGCTGGGCTCCCGGCCAGCAGCTGGCACACTTCAGCTGCCCCGCTCTGAAGGCAGCACAGCCTCCAGAAGCAGTGCAGAAGTAAGGGTAGCAGTACCGCAACCCCCTCCCCCTCCTTGACAATAACCTTTCGACTCCTTTTTGGGTCAGAACCCCTACAATTACAACGCCATGAAATTTCAGATTTAAATAGCTGAAGTCATGAAATTTATGATTTTTAAAATCTTATGTCTGTGAAATTGGCCAAAATGGACTGTGAATTTGGTAGGGCCCTACCCATTGGATCTGAAGACACTTGATCTGCCACACTGCCAGTCTCTGGCATCCAAGGGAGCAAGCTTACACACTGGGTTATTGTTTGGCAATGCAATTTGAAATGAGAAGCTGCACCTCTTTCCTGCCATCCCTTTCCCCTGCTCACCCTGTAAACTGCAATATACCTTTTTTTGTATTACAAGAGTCCGGGCCCATTGAATTCTTTGGAAAGTCAGCCAAGCAGTACTGCCTGTAATTAATACATTTGATTTTCCAGATACTTCACATAGGCTTCCACTGGTGAGCCATTGTAATACAGCAGCTTTTCATTAACACTATCCCTGTCTCCCTCCCCTTGCTCTTTTTCATATAATCCTATTGATTTTTTAGATTAGGAAATAACCTGCGAGCTGTGTGCCCTCAGTGATCGTTATCAAACAGCAACCCCAGACGTGCCAAGGAGTGTTCAGACCCTACACACCTGCCTGAGAGGTGGTTAATTTATCAAATAACATCTAACAACAAAAAGGAAGGAAATGGTAGAAATCAAAGCTAGGAACTTCAAACTCACATGGAAGCATTGTTTGCTGATGTGTCTTGATGAGGTTGTTCAAATTACCCATGTGTACAGACTTGACTGGGCTACAGATAATGAACTCAGATATTTCCAGCAGACATATAGGCTCCACATCACCTTTTCTGCGGTGGGCCTGCTGTGAGGCATATTGGTAGATCTTATCTGTTATTAGACATTTTCATATCTATCACTTGTATCTCTGTCTGCACTAACTAGTGTAACAATGACTAGAGTTCTGGACCCTTGTGCTTTAGGGCATCAGATGAGATATCACACCTATAGCAACCATATAAGTACCTAGGTAGATAAATAAAAGCTGATTGCTACCAAGGGTCAGGACGATGTCTCTCTCGTGAAGGAGTATTACCCAGTAAAGTGCATTATGGGGGATATACGCTGTCTTCTGAAACATCCTTCCTAAGCTAGAGCAGCAAAGAGTCCTGTGTCACCTTATAGACTAACAGACATATTGGAGCATGAGCTTTTGTGGGTGAATACCCACTTCGTCAGATGCATGTCGCTTGGATAGCACTTTAGATGGAACAGAATGGGTGGTCTTTTCCAATGGGGAATGATGAGGTATAACAGGCTAAATGGGCCATTGGTGTATTCCAGTGCAGCAGGCGGTGGTATTTCAGACTAAACATACCATTATTCTTTTCTGCTGTGGAAGGAAGCAGAGTAAAGGACTAGGTGGTCTATCTGTCTACCATTGCTGGTGGAGGAGGAGGCATAAGACCAGTTTATTTTGACGATTGGTGTTTTCTGGTACAGCAAGAATTGACATCGCAGACTAGATGAACTATTAGACTCTTGCAATGTTGTAGGAGTCAGGACACCACTTTATCAGTACTATGCTTGTGATTGTCCGTGCCCTTTCTTTTCAGCTATTACAACCACACTGAGGGGAAGGTGTAATGGTGAACAGTGGATGCATGGAAAGGAGAGGGAAATCCTCCTGCGTTTTGCAAGGTTGGCATATTCTGGCTGATTGGACATGGTGAGCAGCCTGGCTAACTGCCAGCAATAGACCACAAGGTCTTGGTGCACATGTGTTTGCACGGGGTGCAGTTGAAAATGGAGGTGCCTGGATTCCAAGATGGACCCCAGAGGCACGTAGTAGTTAGGGGATTGGCAGAGTCGTCACACTGGTGTGTATTGGAATAGTTCCCCTGTGAGCAGAAGAAATGCTGTGGTGAGGGGGCATCTAGACAGGAAAGTACTGAGAGGAAACATACTCCCATCCCCTCAGAAGAAAGCACATTTCTATGAAATCCGAGAACGTATCCTCCATACTCCTTAGTAAGTGGTTCTGTTGATTGTCGTTGTCATACAGGGTGACCTTTAATTTATCCTTAAGTCCCAATGGAGTCTCCAGGAAAGACAATCATGTAAGAAAAAATTAGAGTCCGAGTACTTCCCAGTCCCCTGTGGGCTCAAGAGGTAAACATGGAACACTAGAGATGGGACCAAGGCACAACATTCTGATCTGGATTTGAGACATTTCAGCATACAGGATTGCCAGCTCCAGGGCTCAGGCCATGAGCCTGTCAGATGAGCCAGCCCTAGGTAGCAAACAGAGAAGAATCCAAAGAATGCATGAAGCCAAAGTGCCAGGCCATGTGGATCATAATCTCTCCCCAGTCTGTCAGTGGCATCAGATCCTCCCATTCTCTTCCTGCACAGCAGCAGCAGCAGTGCATACACTTACACTGACAATAGTCAAGGCCCATGGGAGTGTCGGCTCCTTCTAACCCTACACTTTGTCCATGAAAATCCTTCCTAGTGTCCTGCGAAGAGAGTATCCCGGGGCCTGATCTTTCCCAAGACCAAAAGGATGCAATCTATGCAAGTTATGCAGACAACAAGCTTAAGGATGCACCAAAGAGCTTTGCTGTTATCGTACTCACAGGTAGAGCCGTAAGCCTGCTTTCAGGGGGATCAGCTCACTGCATCCCCTTTTGGGGTGGTGCCTGGCATGCAAATGTGAGGATGAGCAAGCCACTGCTGCCTTGGTGACAATAGACTACTGCTACATGGGTAATTATTGAGGGACAAGGAGGGGGAATCAAGAGAGCCTAGCAGGGCAAATGAGAGAGTAGGTGATCAAAGGAGGGAGAAAGAGAGATTCATAATTTAAGTTGGTGATTTGCATCTAAAGGAGGTTATTGCCTGGAAGGAAAGGGGGTGAGTGAACAACGTGTCATATTTGGAGTTGAAAGCTGGCATTGAAACAGCATTTTAAAGCACTCCGAAGCCACCTCTGCTGACATCTCGGCTGTATTGTATATTCTGTCAGAGGCTCCAACTGCTCAGTGTATTGTGACTCTGACTCACACACAGACTCTGACTCTTGCTGCCACTCTAGAGATTGTTAAGGGAGAGATGTGCTGGAGAGAGAGAGCCTGAGACAGGGAAGAAATATGAGCAGTTTGTTCATTGCCCGGCACATGCATACACACGAATATGAGTGCACACAGATGCACACATGTAAGCTGGCTCACACACCCACTGGAAATACTTATGGTCCTTTGGATTTATTAGGATAAATTGGTTTAAATTTAACATTGGAACAAAGGCTTATAAGAGTTGGGCTGGAGTGGAGATAGCACAGTAGGGATGGAAAGGCACAAGTGAAATGAGCCTGTTAGTCTTGTGTTCTAGTTTTTATTTCTCTGCATCCCACTAGAAATGGGCTCAAATCAAAACTGTAGATCCAAGTGGTTGGAGCCTGTGTAAATCTTAGCTCTAGATCCAGATGAGGAGCTTCACTCTGTGGCCCAAGCCATCTGTAGTACTGAACAATCCATCGTGAATATGGCTCTCTAGTCCAGAGAGGTCCAAGAGCATCAGCATCAAAGTGCATTGGCAGAGCTGTGTGGGAGGGACCCTGGACTAGAATGGCAGTGCTGCAGTACAAGACTGAGGTGTGTCAGCACAGCTGTGTGTGTTGGAGCGTGGGGCTAAGAATCACATGGTAGAGGATGATGCAGGCTTAGGTGCGTTGGCAGAAGTCTGTGGAAGGACCTGAAACTGGAATAGTAGTGGTGACTGCCAGTCAGGACTGCAGGACATTGAAGAAAGAAATGATACCTGGCTTTACTTACTAGATGAGAAAACACTTTGGTTTATGCTCTAGCATCCCCCATCATCCAATCCTTTTTGCATAGGACCCCTCCTCCCCTTTGGTGAGAGACCCACTTATTAGTGAGACTGCAGAACTGTCCAGCACATGGGTGCTGAAAAAGCGAAGAAGTCAGAGTGTGAGCCCATTGTCAAAACAGTGCCAGAAGGAAGGAGGCAGCCCTTTCCCTTTACGGCTACTGGGGGATGCACAAGCCTTGATATCCATCCTACTGCAATGAGAATTCGCTGCTACACAGCTGCAGCCTTCATTCCTGATTCTATTCATTCCACTTAGAGCTCTTGAATTTACACTGATAAAAACTTAATTCCTGGAAGGCTAAATTGAAATCTTAAAGCAACAGATGGCTGTTTTATGGTCAGCCTTTCAAATATGTGCTTAAACCATTTTTAACATGCATAATCAGTGGCTTTATCTAATGCACATTATACACCTATTAGACCATAACAGCTTCCCCTTAAGTGTTAACAGAGTGTTACTGCCTTAAATCCCTGCCGCGGTGTGAGTCACAGTGTGAGGCTATGGGCTTCAGAGGAGGAATAAGCAATAGAAGCAGTTGCATGCCAGGAAAAGACAGATTCTGCTTGCAGGCCAATATCCTGAGTCATAAGGAATGAGGGGGAGAATACCGAGCGTTGCTTCTGTATCTATTTGTCTGTCTTATCTGTCTGTTTCATCTGTCCAGCCTATCTAACAAATGTTTATATTACACCCATCACTGTGGGGTCTTATATGGGTTTGGGATTTTCTCTAAAGAGGCAGTACTATAACATCCTCAGTAAAGTATCCACATTCCTTTAAAAGACAGAAGACCTTTTCTGGTCAAAGTGTGAGTAAACCTTATTTAAAATTACACTTTGTTGCTTCATCCTCTTGTTAACTGCAGGGGGCACTCAACAATTTGTGAAAAGCATTGGCATCTGGATTTATCTTGTCAGGCCTTCCCTAGCATTTAATCTTATTTCTCATTCTCACACATGATTATTATTTTTCAGCTGTGAATAAGTGAATCATAAGAATGGGGATTGCCATAACAAATCAGTGCAATGGTTCATCTGGTGTAGTGTCCTTATCTCTGACAGTGATCAGTGCCAGAGGCCACACAGGAAGGTGCAAGAAATTGCCATAGTGGACAGCTGTAGAATTACCTGCCCCTGTGAGAAATTTCTTCTTATCCTCTGTTAGTCAGTGATTTGTTAGTACCCAGAAACATGAGGGTTTATAAACTCTCAAAATAAACTTAATAATGAAACTGTGGATATTCTTTTTCAAGTGATGGTCCCTCTTGTGGGTTGTGCATGTGCACCATGCATCTGGAGCTGGTGAATTTGAAAGTAGTGTCCGTTGGTCCATGCATGTGCTCTGGTTCACCTTATGCCTCCAACTGAGGTGATAAAGGCTGGAGTGGATCAACCGTCTCTCCAGTTCCTTCTCACCACTGCATGGTCCAGGTTGGAACTCCAGTTTCCACAGCTTCAGCTTCATTCTACAAAAGAATAATTCTCTAGTTTGTAAATAGTTTAACTGGTTTAACAGTCTTAATAGTTTTACAGTTTAGTGTTTTTTAGCTCTCTTAGTTTTAGGTTACTCTCTCGGGAGACATCCCCCCCCCATGTCCCATATGGGTACCGGACTATGCTGAGGACTCCTGACTTCAAACTCTGTGCTTCCTGCCCGTGGTCCTTCTTGGTCTGTGATGACCACCAGCACTGCCTGCACTGCTTTGGGGAAGCCCACATCGTGGCAAGGTGCAGTATATCTGTCGATCGTTTCCGAGCTGTATCTGAGAAGGGTGGGACCTTTGTATCTGCAAATACCTGATGGAGAAAGCCATAAGGCTCCAATTGGGACACATTCACCTCTCCTCATATGTCAGCCTGATTCAGCAAAGAGTCCACTTCCTGCTGTGAAGTCCGACTCTGGTACGGGAGAATCTAACCCCTCAGACCCTATGGTGGGGTCTTGTTGGGAAGCCAGAAAGCAGTCTTATAAGCATAATATTAAGTCTTCCTCCAAATCCACTTCAAAGAAGTCAGATTCAGTTCTGAACAAAGCCATCAGTTCAGCCCCATGGGAACTTAGTATGTCCTAAATCCCAGGGGGCACGACAAGAAAGACCATAAGCATTGGGCTTCATCAATATTGGACCGTGTTCCATTGGTACTGTCATCCCCAGCTCCTTCCAAACTGCGGGATCCATTGGTACCAATGAAGTCCAATCACTGTCAACTCCAGATACCGTCTTCTCTACGGAAAAGGATAAATGGACACAAATCAGATATTAGGAATGGCAATATACAAAAACCTGTAGGAGAACACTTCAACCTCCCTGGTCACACTATAGCAGACCTTAAGGTGGCCATCCTGCAGCAAAAAAACTTCAGGACCAGACTTCAAAGAGAAACTGCTGAGCTTCAGTTCATCTGCAAATTTGACACCATCAGCTCAGGATTAAACAAAGACTGTGAATGGCTTGCCAACTACAGAACCAGTTTCTCCTCCCTTGGTTTTCACACCTCAACTGCTAGAACAGGGCCTCATCCTCCCTGATTGAACTAACCTCATTATCTCTAGCTTGCTTGCATATATATACCTACCCCTGGAAATTTCCACTACATGCATCTGACGAAGTGAGTATTCACCCACGAAAGCTCATGCTCCAAAACGGTTGTTAGTCTATAAGGTGCCACAGGATTCCTTGCTGCTTTTACATCTTCCTTGTTGGCTCTGGTGGCTCCAACAAACAGAACCCCTCTCACACTAGGGAGAACTGATTCCATCACTGCCCCACAGGACATTTTTAGTCTCCCTGCCTCCATTGGGGCCTTCCATTTCCAGGGGGATAATATCACCTCTGAGGGAATCGACCATTGGAAGGAGTTTATCATCCATTGCATATGCAGAATACATCTCCCCTCCAATGGCACTGATGGTGCTGCCACTGGAACTGGAGTCAGCCTTCTTTTCATTGGGAGATTCTGAGCCACCTATTGAACCTTTCTTTCTCTACCCTATGTGTCCTTCACCACTCAGAAGACCAGCACCAGCTTGGGACCAATCTCTGCCGCATCTAACTCAGAGCCACTGGTATCCCATGCCATGGGAGCTCCCACAAACACCTACCAACCCCTTCTACTGGCCATATTGGCAGATGTGGGGCCAGTACCCCTCTGCAGAGTTGATCCAATCTTCCAGGGAGTCATCCCATGCCTCCTCTGTAAGAGGACAGTCAGATCTGCCCCTGGATACAGTAGAGGAGAAGGAGGAGGAGCATTATGCTACAGATCCAGTGGTTCCATTGGAACCAGCAAGCCTGGCATTGTCATCCCCGGACAAAGCAGGGACTATTACATCTCCTTCTCACCTCCCCTACTGTCCCTCTCCCTGGATGACTTCAGACAGTCCCAGGACTTTCTCCACAGAGTTGCTGGAAAGCTTCAGATTCCTCTAAAGAAGATCCAGGACTCCCACCACAAACTCTTGGACATCCTCCACACATCCAGTCCCATCAGAGTAGCTTTCCCCATTAATAAGGCTATACTGGAGCCAGCTAGGACAGTTTGGTGCCCCCCTACCACCTGCTCCTACCACCAAAGGGGCAGAGAAGCATTATTACATGCCAGCCAAAGGAGCAGAATTTTTATTTCTTCCCATCCATGCTGCTTCTGAAATGGCTAGACAGCAATATCCCCAGTCTACTCCTGCTAATAACAAGGGAAAGCACTTGGATCTGTTGGGGAGAAAGGTCTTCTCATGTTCCAGCCTCCAGTTCAGGATAGCCAATTACCAGGCACTAATGGCTATGTATGATTTCCTGAACTACGCCAAGTTTGCGGTGTTTACTGACAGCCTTCTGCCACAGGACAGACCTCATTTTCAAGCTCTGATAGATGAAGGCAAACTGATAGCCAGGACCGCTCTCCAATCTACAGTCGATGCTGCTGCTACCTCCACTAGAGCTATGGCCACTGCCATTGTCAGTAAAAAGAAAAAAGAACCAGTTAGGTGGGTAAGGCCGTGAACCTTTCAGCTACTGTGCAGTGCACAGTGGAGAGCAAAATGTTGTGATGCTCCATCACAAGTGTGAGCGGCAGCTGTGCATAGGCACAAGTAAGTTAGCCTGCACACTGGACAGGAGTGAGTCTCACAACTCCTACCTGCCTGCTTCCTTGTTCTCAAGATCATAGGGTTAAAATTAGAGAGCGTGGGTCCCAAATGGAGAAGTCTGAAAAAATGGGCTTAGGCATTTAGCTGAGTGCTCCTGGTGTATGCCTCACTGCCACGGCTGGGAAGAGTGATGAGGAGGCACAGAACCGAGCTCCTGTTCATCTCTTACTTGCACCTGGCACTTACTCTGTACCTCCTTGTGCAGGATTAGACCTTGTATTGCAGCAGATGCCGGGCCCTGGCGAGTGGGGATTGAAAACTGAACCTGCAACCTGTGTTTCTGTCAGGCTGTTTACTGGCTGTACTGGTAAAGTCTAGTCATGCCTGACTCAGCATTGGAAGAGCCAGCAAAGCTGAGAATGTTCTCTTCAGCATCTATCTATAGATCCTTGTTCTCTTTGCCAGTTTCAGCTGTGTCCATGGTCATGACCGATGAAGAGGTGATCCTCAATGGCATCAAGATTCTGCAGACTTGGCAATCACACAGCTTTCACTAGGCCCAAAAACTTTTCAGAAGCTTAATGCCATGGCACGTGAGCAAGAATTCATTTGGCGGGGGATAAAGCGCCAGGATCCTTCAGAGGATCTTCCGACTTCAAAGCATCACTTTTCCCACTTCTCATTTCAGGCACCTCCATACACATACAACATATCCTTGAATAGCCAGCAAGTGGGAAAAAAACAGTAGAAAAAGATGCTTATTGAACCTTCAGGGATGTTTTCCCCTGCAGGTATGACGGGACTAGCCATGAAAGCAGGCTATCTGTTTGCATAGAAATCTCCAGTGCCTTGTTGTGCAAGCCTCTTTTTCCTGTCTCCCTCATGAGATGCTGGGTTGAGTGCTAAGAAGATGGCTGTTAACACTGTTTAAACAAGTCACCACACAAACAGCAAGCAGTGTCCTTGATCTCTCATTAAAAATGCCCTTGCCACAAAGTGCCATCAGCTGCAGGGCCTGCGATGCTAATCACTGGTATCCCTATTCTAACTTGAATGTCATATAGAAGTCTCTGATAGATTTTGTTTCTGAGTTTTTTTATTATTATTATTTCCCTGGCGTAGGGGTGTTGGGATGCTTGGAGCTGGGGAGGAATCCTAGACAAGATAGAGTCTTTCCTAATCATAAGCTGTCCCAAGCGGTGCATACAGTAGAAAGTTACCAACACAGATTGCAACCTTTATACTATCGAAACATTAGCAAATGTCAAGCCCAGAGGAAAAGAACAGCCTAGCCAAGATCAGGATCCAGAATTATAAGGCTGCAGCCTTGTGCTCATTCCCAAAATTTATTCCAGGTGCTTATTAACAGCTTAGCATTGTTAAGCAGATGTCAGCCTTACTGCCACCTTCTTCCTCATTTGCATACCACTACTTACAGTTCTGTCTGATTTTTTTTGCCTTGAAAAGCGCATGATGACTTTTTCTGCAGCAAGGTTTCTATTCCAGCATTTTTCAATGCGGAGGGAGAGTGACTTTCACCGGAAAGGTGGGAGGGAGGGGGAAACAAGGCCAAGTTTCTTTTTGTTTTTAAATGTGGTGGAAGGCGGGAGGGAGAATGGAATCATTCTGATGTGAGTCATGGTCATTTCTGTACCCCCCCCCAAATGAGATTAAGGAAAATTATTCTGGAAGCATTTAAGGGAGCCATAAAGACCCAACACTCTGGTGAAACCTGAAGACCTGGGCCTGCTTCATGGAAAGGATATCACCTGAGATGTCAGGACAGAGCTTTAATCTTACCTCTTTGTCACTGACAGGCACCCCTACCCAGTTTGCAACAACACTGTGCTGTCCTGCTGGCTTCAGAACAATGGGCCAGATCCTCCACTAATGTAAATTGACATAGATCCATTGATTTCACTGGAATTACAGGAGTTTATACCACCTAAGACCAGATCCTATATTTGCAGAAACAGGCAACATCCCCACAAACTAATTCTAGAATGAAGGATAAGTCCTGAGAACGTTTACATAGAGCCCAAAGGATTCCAAAGTGTTTCAAAGAGCCATAGGAGATGAAAGTGCTCATAAGAGATACTCAGCACTGCACAGAATAGCAGATCCAAACTCTGCAAAGGATTAGCTAAGTCTAGAGCAGCATCTGGAGTTCCCCGCTGAAGTCAATGGGCCTGGATTTGTCCTGTTGAACTCAGTGAGAGTTTTGCCACTGAGTTCAAGGGGAGCCTTAAATGGAGTTGGGAGTTCACAGCAGGTGCTCAGAACCTCTCAGGATTTGTGTGTGTGTGTATACATGCATGCCCACACATAGATGGATATGAATCATTTCATGCATTGCTGAAGTGCAGTCTTTTCTGTGGAGGAACATAGCAGCACAGGACAGCATTACACCAGAATTTGGGACAGCAAGTGGAGACTATTGTAGTCCATTGAAACAGTAAGAGGAGATTATGCCAAGTGACATTCATGCAGCTTGTGTCCAGGGACATCTAGCGAAACCACCAATTGCATCTCTACAGTGCACGATATGATGAAGTGAATTAATCCATGTCAATTCCAGGTTCATGGAGTAGGAAAGGAGATAGTGTGTACTCGCCCATGTACTTCTTTTGAAAGACTCCATAATGCACTTTTCTAAGGAAGATCCTCCTCTGACCTTCAAAAACCCTCTCTCAAGTAGCCTAGTTCATCTGTGACTTAGAAGGGGGTGGAAAGCCTGGGATCAAAGGGAGATTCTCCCTACTCCCACAATCAGAACTTAGTTCATTGGTTGGCCAGAAAACATCATTTGAATTTGGAAGAATAAACTTGTTAGGGAATTCTCACATCTCTTGGATAGTTTGTTTCAGTGTCCTTTCCAGAGAGCAAGCGACCTTGAATGTGAATGCTAAGTTACCTTCTTTCCTTTTCCCAGCTCTCCAGGCACTGGAATGGAGTTGCTATCTTTTTTTTTAACCTAAAAGATTTTGGGGAATGGCAGAAAGATGCTGGCCATGTGTGCAGGAGAGAAAGCCGTCATTATCATGGCCTGCATACACAAGTGAGTGGTTGACAAATGAATCTGCTTGTAGAGATATATCCCTTTGGAAGGCTTGACACATTTTTAATCCAGCTGAGGTCACTACAACACCAGTGTCTATATCATCCTGTAAGCCTCTTTTAGGATGTATAATTCAGAGCTCAATTATTCTTTGTGTGCATTTACCATGACACTTACTGTCTTTAAATGGACAGGGAGATATGATAGCTAAACTCCAGTAGAAGGTCCAGTATTGCAGTCATCTCTTCTGCTTGAGATGCTATTTGCAGTGTCTTTAGAAGAAGTTTGTGATTCTACAAGTGAAGCCTGGGAGTGCAAGTATTCATGGGAAACCTCCTCAAGCCCACTTCTCTCCAACAGAAATGCCCTGTGTGCTGTAATGGCTTTGGAACAGAATGCATGGATGAATTTGCCTTCATTTAGCCCCCAGCAGGTGGGTCAAAAGTGGAGATTAATAGGATAGGAAATGTGTTTCTACTCTGCAGTCAGTAAAGGAAATTCACTGGAACTAAATTAATCATGAAACAGACACAAAGAAGAGAATAGATTAACAGGGAATTAACTCATTAATTAGGCTCATGCCAAAGTTCAGAAAGAGAGTTTCCACCGAGATAACTACTGAAGTCAGGATTGGTATGGGCTGCTCTGGGGGCACACAGTTCTGTTCCCCAACTCCAGTGGGTTTCTCTCCAGTCCTGGATTTAGCTGGCAATAATGATATGCCAAAAAGGCTGGTAGAACTGGCACCACAGCTATCAATGTCTACCACTACATACCTGACAACAAAAGTGGTTCCTTCCCCATTTGCATCACCAAGCCAGGACTGGTGGGGCTAACTCAAGGATGGGGGCTTTTTCCACTGTGAGCAGTTGAAGCCTTGATCTTGCGAGTCCTGGTGTGGGGAGCAGCAGTGTGTATAAAGTTGTTTTGTCCTCTGCAAGGGGGAGTGGAAGGTAATGCAGATAAAAATAAGGCAAAGCATATTGTCCTCCAGGTTTTTCAGGCTCCCTACATGCTCCCTCATTCCTATACGGTAAGAAATGGGTGAGGGCGTAGGCAAGTCAGAGTGTGTCTCTGAGGAGATGTAGGTTTAAGTGTGATCCTCATCATGCAAATGAGAAACTTAGCTACATTCTTCCTTCTTGAGCCTCACTCCAGCTAGCAGGCGGGAATAATTTGGCAGCCATGCAGTAAAGTGAGATTAGATTCGTATGCACTCCCTGTTCTGATCATCATGTTTTACCTCTTGCTTCAGTGCTGTGGAAGATAAATCCTTCCATCTTTGTTATTTACCCAGATGTTATGGTGATGGGAGCGTAGAACAAAATTAAAGAAGATCTCACTTGTGCAGGATCCTGGCATTGAATGTGCTGTAGCAGTGCTACGCAGACTCTGTTGCTGACCGGTTTCAACATGTTTCGAGTGTAAAGTGATTCTATGTAGCAGGGTGTGAACTATAGCAAACTAACACACTGCAACACAATAGAGCTGGTGATGAACCTGGAGGAGAATGTATTTTATAATACATTTTCAATGGAGTAATAAGCCAAAGGTAAGTACCAGGGGAAACAAGAGCAAATCCTTCAGAGAAAGGCCCCCTGCTCTCGGAGATACCCTTTTCCTGCCCTCACTTTTCAATATTTCCCAGCATGAATGCAATCAAACCACACTCAGAAACATTTTGAGCTCCATATTCATGACTTAGAACTGTCTGGGTATTCAAATTTCAGGGTTATTTGAGTGAAGTCAAGTGTTCCAATGGACATCTTTCATCTTCAGTAAATATCTACTGCCCTCCAAAATCATCAGGCTGATTAGTGAGACTCTCAACCTCTGACTTTCGAATTATTGGGTTGCACCAACCCTGTTACACCCTTGCCTGTGAATGGAAGGCTAACACAGAGAGGGTGTTTTCCTATGCTGCAAGAGGCAAGAACCAAAGAAATGAAAGTATTCTCTCGCATGTCAGATGCTATGCAGGGTGGCCTTTGATGGTTTTAACAAATCAGCAGGGGAGCTGTAATATATGAGATGCAATCTCTCAGTGGCAACAATACCATTTCTAAGAGATATGAAGTAGCTACACTACATCTGACTGTCCTCCTGCATACAGACAGCGTATCCCCTCACTCACTTTGCCTGTAAGCTTTCACTGTTTTTACAGCAACATGGCTAACTTGAGTTAGCTGTCTCGATGTAAATTCCTAGTGGAAACCAGACACAGGTGGTTTTTATCTCAGTGTAGTTAGTCAAGATCAACACCATGCCCTCGATCTGCAATTTCCTTGAGGTAAAAATGACAGCCCCTTGTCTCCACTGTGATTTTACAGCGAGATAGCTGTCTTGCTATCAAAGCACACCTTTTTTGGCAGTGAAGACATAGTCTATGACTGAAATCTCCTCTCCCTTTCATTCTTTGTGTCTAACCTTTTTCTGTCCAGACACGGTTTAATGACACTTTTTAACAATCCTACCGGAATGTATAGAATGGTAGGGAAAGGTGGGAACTTTGGTTCCATGAACTCTAAAGTCCACTCCAGAGTTTGTGCCTGTTTAGTTCAATGAACTATATAGACCTCACAAGAGTGTGACTAGCAACTCTGCATGCCCAATGAGCCTGATGCACGTCAATGGAAAGACTCCCATTGATTTCAGTGGACTTTGGATCAGGACCTTTGAGAGTGCAGACCATATAAACTGTGCAGGCAGTAGAACAGCTCCTTCCATTGTCTCTTAATAAAGTGAGTTAACACATCCGCTGTTTCCTTCTTTCAGTCACAACAAAAAGGCTTTACAAGTGGCTGAAGGGAAACAAAGACTGGTGAGGGCTTTAGAGAGAGGGAGATTAAGTGACAGCAATGAGGGAAAGGGCTCTCAGACTCAGCCAGAACCCAGCTCAGCCTGCTGTAGGGAAACTCACTTCTCCCGGCCCATTGTCATTCACTGATCAGCTCTGCTAAAGGTGGTCTCTTGCATCTGTACTGTTATAAACTAATATTCACTGATAGCAGCCCTGCCAATGCCAGTTGTTGCTGATGCATTGTGCACAGGCAGTCATTAATCGATCTCTCTCTGACAGCTCATCAATGAAAACTTGTCCTAATTCCTTTCTGTTCAATCTTGTATGAGCATTTTGTGCGGGGGAGTGTGTTTGTGAAAAGTAGGGACCCACAGCATAGCAGGCAGCATGGGCAGGTTTTATTCAAGGTTCCCTCCCTCCCAAATCCCAGATCAGCCGGTGCACGCCGGCACTGACAGGGACCCCATGCTATCCCTGTCCTAAAGCCCTACATGGTTCTATTATACTTCAATCCTGTCTTGCAGCAGCTGTTGTTTCAGTCCTGGACCCTTGTCCAGCCCTGCCCATTCACCCCACTTCCTGATCTGTGGTATCCCCTGCTGCTGTGGACTGGAGCACATGAAACACACACACACACACACGACTGTTGTAAACCAACTCAGTCCTGACCTGCAACACCCCTGTTATCCCATTCCCAAGCCTCTGTACTGCTAGTCAGTTGGGCCTGGTGTTGAAGGACGTTCTCATGAATGTTGTACCAGTAGTTGTTCAAAGGGCTCTTCAAACACCCACATTAATTTATAACATTTTATTGTTGGGGAGTGGGGGCTTTTTGTGAATGTGTGTCTGAGTGCATATGAGTGTGTGAGGGTTTGTTCTTATGATTATCAGCAGTGTTTATTAGCTGAAGATTGCAATCTGTAGCTGGTCATTGTAGGATCTGTCTCTCCTTTAATTGCTGTCACTTCCCGCTCATTCTGATTTATAGCTTGCTAAAAAATGAGCATCCAATAGGGTAGAAAGCACAATGTGCAGTTTTATATGGCAATACAGACACCAATGAAAAATAACAACCAATCTTATTTGGGCTTGGGAAATGGCAGAGGGAGATAGGCGGAAGGTATAAGCAGCAACATGACAACAAAAGAGGAGAAATGGAGGAGAGGGGAAATACCGGAGTGTGCCATGATGGTATTTACATGCATTTTACTTCTGAGTCCTGTAGCCTGGACCAAAACTGTTTCATGTGATGTTCTGCAGCACAAAGAGAAGTATTTGCTGAGTACCACTGACATGTTTATACAGTTGAGTACACTGTAGTGCAGCACCCTTGAGTGAAACTTCAAGCCCAGGGCTGAGCAGCTCAGCATGTTTCTGAATGTCTCAATTCTCATCAAATCTAATGTGTCTTATGGAGTTTAGCATCTGGCAGGATCAGGTCTTCTATACCTAACAGTTTGGGCCACCCCTATTTTATATAGCACCCTTCATCATATAGCAGCTTAATGGTGGTCAGATCTTGAGAGGTGTGGAGCACCTGCCGAGCACCTGTAATTCTCATTAACGACAACGGAAACTGAAGATCCTCAGCACCTTGAGTATTTGGCCCAGTTAGAAGAAATAATACGCTAGAGAGAAAATGGGACAGCATTTAGTTATATGTGAAAAATATATAAGTCAAGGCGTGGAAGCCATCACATGACGTATAATTAGCCAACACAACCCCAGTTTCAGAGTTTGAATCTTGATGGTATGTGAGCTATCCATATCTGAGAATTACAAAACCTGCTCCCTGGTAATTGGCAAACAGGAAAACAGGAAAATGTGGTCTAATGAATTATTTGCTGTTCACTAGTAATGATATTTATATATCAATCATTAACAATATTATTAGTTTGTGTTTCAGTCAAGGGAAATTTGGGAGTGTTGCGATATTGTCAGTCAAAGCTGGACATTATCCTGTCCTCGTTCTTGACCCTTACTTGCTCAAACACTAGGAATGTTTCCAAAAGGGTGAGGTGAGCACCTTAGGAAGGGCACAAAGGACTGGCTGAGAGGAATGTGCAGGTCTCTCAATTGTCCCCCAGAGTATCAGTTTTCCTTCTTTCTGAATAAGACACAAGACCTAAATCTCTGTGTCTTGGTTCCCCATTAAAATGGGGATAAAACTATATACTTTCTTCTACCATTTATGTTGTTTCTTTAATTGTAAGGTCTTTGGGGCAGGGACTGGCTTCTTATTATGTGTATGTACAAGGTACATGCTATTGTAATGCAAATGAGAAATAATAGGAATTCCAACCACCTCAAAACACCAATTATTAAATATCTGAATGAGGAAATGGAAAAGTCACCCGCAGATCCAAAGCTCATTGAATACAAAGCTCTATTGCAGGGATCGGCAACCTTTGGCACGGGCCAGCCAGGGAAAGCCGCTGGTGGGCTGGAATGATTTGTTTACCTGCAGCGTCCACAGGTTCAGCCAATTGCAGCTCCCACTGGCCGCGGTTCGCCATCCCAGGCCAGTTGGGCTGCGGGAAGTGGCGCTGGTGAAGAGATGTGCTGGTCACCTGACAAAGTGGGTATTCACCCACGAAAGCTTATACTCCAATACGTCTGTTAATCTATAAGGTGCCACAGGACTCTTTGTTGCTATTGACTTCAGTGAGCTGTGGGTCAGACCCCAGAAACATAGGATAAAAGACTGCAGTTCCGAACAAGGAGATTTCAATTCTTTCATATTTTATTTCAGGATATTTGTCTCTAATCATGTTTTCTATCTTTTTTTTTTTTTTTTTTTGGCATGAAACATGCTCTGAAGTCCTGACTTCAATCTGGAGAATAATAATTATTTCTGAGATGCAGCCTGTTAGCTGAATGTTAAGAGGCAGGAAAAGATAACTGGAAAGAAAGACTAGTAATTTTCCTGGGATCTCATTCTCCAGGAAAGCAGCAGACACATTTGTAAGGTCAATGTGTTGCCAAAGCAAAGAATAACAGTAGGAAAGAGACTGTGGGCAACAGATTCAAGGAAGGTAGATGGATGAAAAGAAGAAAGGAAGAAAGAAAGAAAGAAAGAAAAGCTTTGTCGTGAGTTTCTGATTCTCTCCCTGCCATCACTCCTTGTGCCTTCACAATAATTTGACTAAGCTTTACCCATTTACTTTGGGTTCAAACCGGGTATCAATTGTAATGTGGGGTTTGGAAGTACTGTTCTTAAATCAGAAGGTACTTCAAATGCTCTGGGAAAATAACTTGTTTCATTTCACATGACTGCTGTACCTCTAGTGTTCAAAGCTGTGCCTTTATGGTTCCCATCACTGTATATTTTACATAACAGTGGCAGACCTGTATGGGAGCCCAGGACTGGAATAGCTTGGGGCAGGGGCGGTGGGTGAGGAGGGGCGGCATGAAATTTGAAAATGAGGTGAATCAGCAGAACTGGAGTAGGATTAGAAAAGCAAGGAGGTAATGCAGGTAAGGCGTGAAGTGCATTGGCAGAGTTGTTTGTGAACTCAGGATTAGAGTTGCAGTCAGGCTCCAAGTTCCCACTGAAGTGTGTTCATTTTGTGTGTGTGTCAGCCCAAGGCTGGAAGCACAGGGGGCTCTGCACATCAGGACTCTGGGCGATGGACATAACTTATACATCAGTTTTTCACACTCTCTCTGTTCCTCACACATTTAAGAGAAAAGAAAAAAGGCAATGGTAATAAGAAACAATAAGTCCACCATTGCGCTGAGACTAAATAACCATGTGTTCAAGAATCTGCATTCACGTGCAAGCCTGATCTTGCTTGCAGACGTGTGCTGTTGCATGTGCAAATGAATGCTCTGAACACCCAAACAGCTGCTCACAAGCTCTGCGGCTGATTTCTTTTTTCTGGAAGTTCCCTGAGAATTTGATTCTGAAGCTCCAGAATGTTTATCTCAGTTTTCTGTTACCTTCTTTATCCCATGTCATCAGCCTTCTTTTTCATGCGGACTCTCTGATGCTGCTATGGCACTTGGTGCTTCTTTTCCCTCCACTCTCTCCATATCATGGGACTCCAAGCTCTTCCAGTCTGTGTTCAGTAATACATATCAAAGAGGAGATTAGATTGGAAAAGAGAGTCGAAAATATTACCTGGCTCACTCAGATAAACCCAAGACAAATCCAGAACACTGCTGATCTTTATAGAGTCCTGGTTGTTACATTGAATTCTGCTTGACTTTTACCCCTACCATTAAAATACACTTATAGTTCAGAAAAGTGACAGTAAAGATTACCTTGCCTGGTGTCATTTTCAGTCTTTGTCAATAATGCTCAGATCCAATTTGCTCACTTTAAAAGTCAAAGGATGATTTTTTCACCTCTAAATCCAGCACCATGTCTTGCTACCAAACTGGCTATTTTCTGCCTCCTATATTATCACCAATATAAAACAATAGCATCTGAGCACAGTATTTCCCTGTCAGTTCTTGAAGAGTAATGATTTTGCTTGTGTAACAGAATCACTCCTGGGTTTTTATTTCTGATAGTTGCACCAAAATTCAGTGGTGTTAATTAGTTCTTCCTATTTTATGTGTTATATGCACCATAACTTTTGGCATAATGGAGACAGGCTACAGAATATACTACTGCCTTTCCTTTTCTTAAATCCCCATAATCGGCATTGCCTGCTTGATGTTGGATACACTCTTTTTGTGACTGTCGTGACTAGACCTAGGCAAACAGTGCAAAACATTTCCTGCAAATATGAGTTAGAACTTTCACAAATTTGCTTTGATCGCAATCTTATTCCTTTTGTGCTGACTTTCCACCAAGATTCTAGCTGGAGGAGAATTTAATCATAAAAAAGAAAAGTTGCCTCTGAAATTCATTTTCACATAGGGAATTTCAGAGTAAGAGGGAACTGGAAGCGCAGATTCTAGAATATTCCTGGAAAGCAAATGCAGAACTTGTAATCACACGTATTCTCAATTCTGAAAATTAAGCTCCTCTGGAAAAGAAACAGAAAAATACACTGTGCCCTACTAGTGCATAACAAAACTATTGGAGAGACATACAATCTATTCGTGGATTGTTCACCAATAAGAAAGGAAGCAAAACTTGCAGAACAAATTATTTGTCCTTAATTATTCTTGTTATAGTGAGGGGCATTTTACGAAGAAGGAGTTGCAAGGGAGATACCAGTGAAGTTGGACGCTTTCTATAAGCTGGTAGCCTGGGACCAACAGCCTTACAAAAGTGGGAAGAACACAATACTCACATTTATGAGTGTTCAAAATGGAACTACTGGAACTCATGTACACCATCCTTTTTCATAGATTTTTTTAAGGCCAAAAGGATCCATCTAGTCAGACTTTGGACCCAGATAGGCCTGTATAAGAGTGTCTGCACACAAACTTGCAAAAGGGAGAGATGAAAGGAGTGAGGTAAAGCCCACAACAATTTCAACAACCACCACCAATCCATTAAACTGTCTCTAGGTGTTCCACCACCCATCCATTAAACTGTCTCAAGGTATGGAAGTTGGTTCAGTACAAGATATTACCTCACCCACCTTGTCTCTCTCATGTAGTCATTTCAGCACAAATCTGTGTATGGCCACTCTTAGTTCTGAATAAAAGTGGCTAAAGTCAATTTAGCTAAAGTTGGTTTGTTACCCATCTTAGTGAGTTAACTTCAGACTCTTTTAGTTCAAAAGAAGAGTGCTCACACACAAACCTGCACTGAAATCATGAAAGAGGTTTTAAGAAACTGATTCAGTTAAGGATACAAGTTTGTGTTTAAACCAGCATGTAGAGTTTGGCCCATCTCCCAGTGAAGGCAAGTGAGAATCATAGAATATCAAGGTTGGAAGGGACCTCAGGAGGTCATCTAGTCCAACCCCCTGCTCAAGGCAGGACCAATCCCCACACAGAGTTTTGCCCCAGTTCCCTAAATGTCCCATTCAAGGATTGAACTCACATGCTTGGGTTTAAGCAGGCCAATGCTCAAACACTGAGCTATTCCTCCCCCCTGTTGAGTTCAGTGTGGGCTGGATAGGGATCTGAAGGATGCATGTGGCAGTTTCTACACAGATCTTTAAAGATGAAGGGCTGGTGCACCAACTAAAGCAGACACACTTGAAGGATTCATTCTCTTAGGCCTACTATCCATTTTGGCTCTTTCAGGCCTCTCCTTCAAGCAAGGAAATAAAAAGAGAAAGAAACATCGAAAAGCCTTTTTTTCCCTTCAGGAAAAGCATGAGGAGAAGAAATTGTTAAGAGCCGCTGAATACATCTTTCACTAGGGAAGCCGCAAACACTTGATGCATCTCGTTGGCATGAGCTTTGCTCAAGCTTTATGGTTTCCATCATCTAGTGTTTTTATTAAAGAATAATAAAAATAAGGCACAAGGCCTTTTACTCTTCTCTGTGCCATTCTTTGCCACTGGACATAAAGGGAGATAGCACTTTTCAAGGAAGAATAACAAAAGCATGAAAACAGAAGCAAAGGCAGAGATTCCGCCTGCATTCATGTTGCCCAGCACTTTTCTGCTTAATCGAGTATTTCTGCAGCTTTGCATTTTGCTCACACTCTGATCCTATTGATGCTGAACTTTCTCTGAAATGAAGCTATTGTACCTTGGCTTCTAATTAGATTAAAACTTCCTTGCAAAACAGCCTCCTAGGTGGATCGACAGGCTAAAAGGAAAAACACACCAGTGTTAGGGATGGAGGGAAAAAACCACAACAAAATAGAGCTGAGGTGAGAAGCAGTTAGGGCTGAAATGATGCCATTTAACCCCACTTGATCTGCTTGACTTTCCAGAACACGGGGTAAATCTCACCACATCATGGGTATATACAGAGTTTGGCTTCAACTCCTGGCCCTATCAGATTTCTAGGCCTGATATGAGACTTGTCAGGGTGATGTTCCTACCACTTCGATGCAGCATTTACTCACCATGGCTGAGCCAGAAGAGCAGAAAGGCAGCACCACGCTAGGCCCCAATGTGGACCAGGATCAGTGCAGTGTCTCCGTGGTCTGGGACTGTACTTACACTGCTGGGCTTGTTTTGGAGAAGGGGATGGGTTTCATTGCTTCAGAGTCGGGGGTAATGAAGTGACCAATATGTATATGGCACCTGGGATAGAATCAGAACTTCCTCCTCTTAGTGTCATAGACTCTATATTGCTTGAAGTAATAGCTCAAATAGCTGAAGTGCCAGGGACTTGTGCTTTTAGGATGGCTGCTTTGTTGTATGTGGCAAAGGCCTGGGTGAGTTATTAAAGTCAACTCTCATAGGCGCCAGTAAAACTGACTATCATGTTAAGTGCAAAGACAGATGGTTTGGTCACCAAGGGTCCAACTTGTACAGGACAGTGAGATAGAGAAAATTACAATTAATAAACCCTTTAAAGATTCCCCAAAATAGCTTTTCTATATGAGTGTCATAGCTTTAAAGTCTCCGTTCTTGAGCCCTTCCAGGGCTAGAAACAAATGCAGCCTGTCACAGTGGACATCTGGAACTGTCCCTTTTCCAGTGATATAAAGCTCCTATTTCTAGGGCCTAGTCTACACTTAAAATACCAGCATTGCTATCTCTGTCAGGGCTGTAAAAAAAAACCCTCACACGCTAGTGACATAGCTTGGCTGACAAACCCCCAGTGTAGAAACAGCTATGCCGACAGAAGAGGGCTTCTGTCAGCATCACTAATGCCATTTGGGGAGGTGGTGTTCCTATACGGCAGGAGTTCTCAAACTGGAAGTCAGGACCTATCGGGGGCCCCGAGGTTATTACAGGGGGTCGTGAGCTGTCAGCATCTACCTCACACCTCGCTTTTCCTCCAGCATTTATAATGGTGTTAAATATATTAAAATGTTTTTTAATTTGGGGGGGGGGGTTGTACTCCAGAGACTTGCGATGTGAAAGGGGTTACCAGTACCAAAGTTTGAGAACTACTGCTATACAGGCAGAACTCTTCCTTCTGTCGGTGTACCCTGGATCTACACTAGGGAGCTCTGCTAGCATAGCTATGTTGACAGACTCTGTAGGGCAGGAGTAGCCTCCCTCAACGAGTTGAGATATTTGACCTTAAACTTCTCTCAGGAGCAAGGCTTACCCATTCTGGACTTAACTACGGTCATTTCAATAGGAATATTTTACATGTAGGATTAAAAAAGGAGACATATTTGTGGCAGGTTGATGATTTTAACAAAAAGCGACAACAGTTTGAAGCTCCATGGGTTTGGAATGTTGGAACGAGTCCTGGCAGAGATGGATTAGTGGGCAGACTACAGGTGAGGAGGGCCAGACGTGCATGATAAATGCAGCATCTCTAAGACTTATTACATGGATATCACCATTGCTTATGTAGGAAGAATAGAGAGATAAAGAAATAAATAATGACCTCCTCAACTTCCATATCACTTTAATTATTGTGTCAGTTTTGGTGCCTCTTCACTCATTGCTCAGACTTTTCAGGTTCATGCTAGGAAACCCCAAACAGGCATGGTTAATATTGTGCATTATGTTCTCCATTCACCTGGCTTTGTTTATACCCTGAAGGCCCCTTATGTATTTGTATCTCTGTGGAGTCCTCTGCCACTGTAACACCTACATACCCTTTAGTATGTACCCCTCAAAGATATTGTAAGTGTCTCCCAGCGCACTGTGGCAACCTTCTACTTTTGGCTCAGAATCTCCTGCCTCTTAAGGACTCAAGCCGCTTCCATTCAGATTTGGGGAGCTTCCTGGTACAAAGAGCTGAAATCCTCTAACCAACTGGATATGAGTTGGCCCAGGGCTGAGGCAGGGGACTACTGTCTTCTAATTCCTCAACTGTACAGTGATCCAAGGCCCATGGAGCAAAAAGGTGAATGTTTCCAGTGTTGTGTAATACAAAGATTTACGGTCACCTCCATGACAAAAGGGGTTGAAGTAACACATAATTTAGTGTCCCATTAAAGGGAAGGTTTATAGGTTTCCAATAGTGTGTATGTTTCCAGCTGGTTAGTTCAGATAAGGCTTTTAAACAGCTCCTTTTACCCCGAAAGCTTGGAACAGTCAGCGCCTGTGTACTATTCAGGGAGATATATAGCTGTAAAGGTAAAGCAAACTTTAAAAAGGTAGCAGCTAATTATGAAAATTAATTAGTGAGCTTTCATGGGCTGAATCACTAGCTGTTCAGTCAATAAATAGATAACTACGTGACCTAAGTCTGTAATTGAACACTAGAATGGCCCATTGCAGAATGAGCATTGGCTAGTGTATTTCTTTCATGGTCAGAGTTAGTGACAAAGGCTATAAGCGCCTACAATGCCAGGGTATAACAAACCTGTTCCAACACTAGGAATATTTCTACACTTGGAGCTGAGGGTGTGATTCCCAGCTCAAGAAGATGCACCTATGTTAGCTCTGATCAAGTTACTGTGCTAAAAATAGAATGTAGCCATGATGGCATGAACAGTGGAAGGGGTAGCCACCATGAGTATGTGCGCAGGATCTCAGATGGGTATGTACTTGGGGTGGGAAACCCCTCCCATTGTCTATGCTGCTGCGGCTAAGCTCTATTCTTAGCATGTTAGCTCGATCAAAGCAAGCAGGAGTAAGTCTCCTTGAGCTGGGAATCACACCCACAGCTCCAAGTGTAGACATAACCTGAGTCATTTAAATAGGTTCCTACAAAAGGGCTGCCATTTGCCTGGCTGGCTGTCTATGCTGTCCTGCGGTACCCTTCACCAGGGTATGTGATCACATAGAGAGGATTGGCAGGGTTCTTTCTAGGTGATTCACATAGCTCTGCTAACTTCCAGGATGTGCTCAGAAACCTTGTGGGAGATTACAAGATGGTGGAATGACTCAGTGGAAAAGGCTAGGTGAAGTCAGCAAGGGCTTTCCCTGAGGGGTTAGACACATGTACAGTGAATGGCCAGAAGGTAAACAGGAAAACTCTCCAGCTTGGGGTTCAACAAGGTCCCATGACCCTAGAGTGAGGATCCCAACCTTCCGAAAGGAAACTGTCTCTGCAGCAGTAATTCTTCTAGCCTTTCCCCTGATCATCTCTGCATGGGGAGCAGAAGCCATGTAGAGATTAACCCCTTTTTCACCAGGAGCCAGATAGAACCCCTGCCCCCATGACAATGCTGATTGTGCTTTCCTTAAGTCAAATTGTAGAGAGAGAGCATGTAGGCCAGGCCTGGCACAGCTGGGAAAGGATGACTACCCACGGTCTGGCAGAAGCCAAGTGATGACTCCCTGGTAATCTGATCCCACACTGGGAAACTCCCATTGATCTGGCTCAAGCATCTGTATGCAGTGGCCTTGTCATATGTTTCTGCCATAGATTTGGCCATGGCAGGGTTAGAAACATGGTGGAGATCTGATCTTTCCTGGTGTTATAGAGCTATAGAGTTTTTAGGCTAGAAGGGATCACCAGATCGTCTAATCTGACCTGCAGTATATCACTGGTCACCAACACAACCCAGCCATCCTCACAGCAAGCTCAACAACCGGAATTAGACCAAAGTACTACAGCCGTCAGGAAACTGAATGGTTGCTCTCTTAGCATCTCTCCTAAAGTATTGCTCATGACTAAAAACACTCAAACACCTGGAGTTCCAGAGTTTGACTTGTTTTTTTTTTATGGAGGTTCACATCCCGGGCTTTGCGAAAAGGAACAAAGAAGTGGGATTGAGAAGCAAGTCCAGTGGAAAATATACAGGTAGGAATGGGTCAGGCTGGCTCCTAGTGTAAACTAGAGTGGCCTCAGAGCTACCTAAGTTTGTGCCAGCTACCAATAACCAAGGATTAGAGAGGCATAGCTATAGCCTGGGTGCATACACCCTTTCTCTTCAATGTGCCCCCTCCATATGGGAGTTCCAAAGGGGCCATCAAATAGTTGCTACAATGGCCTGATGGGCTGTTAGAGGATTTCCCTCTGGAATGTAAAGCAGCTGGAGACGGGGACAGGACCTGGGCATGTAAGTTTAAATTACAGAGGAAGAAAAGGTTTGTGAATTAAAGTGAGTTATAGGAACTTTACAAAACTAGAATAAATAATCTGAGAGGTTCAGCAAACCACAATGTTCATGAGAGTCCCCAGTCACTACCTAGTAAATACAAGTCTCTTTATGTTGATTATAGAGTACTGCCTGCTTTAGATGCTGGGGTCTATTAGACACCAAATTAAATTTTATATAAGTAATAGTCAGGAACTTTCAGGTAGCTTTGTTCAGCAAATAATGAAAAGCAGCCTGAAAATCAACTTACCTAGCCATTTAGTTTATGGATAATGCAAGAGAACGTAATAACAGCAATAACTTGAGATTTATATAGCTCCTTTTATTACAGAGAATCCCACAGGGCTTTACTCATGGCATTCTAAGGGATTGCGCACTCCCTGCTGAAATGGGAAAGGAAGAATAGCCCCAGTTGGAACTTCAGTGGGGTTGTATGTAGGCAAAATGTAATCATCTTAAATTTGGCAGACTGGCTTAATTCCAGTTAACAAATCTTCTTCTTGGAAAAAGGGCTGAGGATCATCAAGACCTTGATTTTACATTATATCTGAGACTGCCCCAGGCTGGGGTATTGAGTGAGATTGGGTGCACAGAGAAGAGCACCTTCTACTAGTCACCAACACTACTTCCTGGCAATATCTTGTTCTTTGCTGAAGGCTCCTCATCCAGTCCAAACTTGCTTAGTGTAGGAGAGAGAATGAGGTCACAATACAAGTAGCTGCCCGTCCCAGCGTGTAACTGCATCACTCTCAATCAGTGCTGGACTTCCCTTGCACATATCCCCCCAACAGAGGTTCAAATAAGCCTTGGTGTTTTTTATTCTTAGATTGTTAGACTTCAAGGGAGTGTTTGTACAGCACCTGGCACAATGAGGTTCCAATCCTTATTTGGGCAGCTGGATTCTACTGCATCCTGCTCCTCCTCCTCCTTCTCCTCATCAATACCATTCCAGAAATGTTTATATCTCTTTCCATTAATTTCAGGGTTAGATTACTTTGTCTTTAACAGTCCATCCTAGGCTTTATTTCTTTTTTCTTTCTGAGCACTGACAATGCAGAGAACTAAGAGAAGTACATGGATGGGAGTACCTACAGTACCACACTTGTCCCTGAAGAGGGCATTACAGGGAAGCCCCACCTCCCACGCTTTCCCATGCTGCCTTTCCCCTTCCAGACATGATCTGGAGAGGTCAATTCTGCAGGTTAGATGAGAATTGATTCTCTGATGTCCACTGAATTCTAGGCTTCTCCGTTGAGATGGCCAACAAGGGTGCTGATCAGTGTGATGCTAGTTTTTATGTGTGGAATGGCTCTGAAGCCACCAAATGGCAATAATTTAAAAACAGAATGGGTTTTGGGGCTGAGCTGTCCCCAGTTCCAATGAGCGGGAGCCACAATTCTTGCATTTGTCTCCAGGTGCCTAAGTATGGGCTTGAGTGCCTAAGTCTGAGAAAGTTGACCCTTTGCCTCTCTTTGTATTGGTTCCCGTGTTTGTAAAATGGGAATAATAATTACTGACCCACTCCACGGACTGCTAGGAGAACTAGTTATGTCATATCTGCAAAGTGTTGCAAAGTGCTCTGTGCATTACTGTTAATTATTCGCAGTCACCATCAGCCTGGGCTGGATTATAACTAGTGACCTAGAGCTGGAAGGTTCCATTTCTAATCCCTCCAGGCAGTTCACCTTAGGCAATATTAGGCACAGGGTGTGCTAATGGCTGCTGAAGAAGAGGATTCCAGGTACCCATGTAGGGAAAGACACACGGTTTGCACCTGAATTACCAAAGGAAAAAATGCCTCGTTATCCAACTAGTTTCCCTCTTTCTTGAAACAAATGAGGATTTTCAGTGACTCCTCACTCCCAACCCCTTCTTTCTTACACATACACAATTCCCAAGTCTGTTACAACATGGGCAGCTGTGGGTTCAGATCACACATTGGTACGGTGTCTGAACCTTGTGCGGGTGGTATGGCCAAAGCCCTGCATATACCTATGCCAGAACATCCCCAGGTGTTCAGCACACTATCACTGAAGGATCTGTTCTCTCCCATGAATGAGCAGCAGAGGGTGCTGTCCATCTGAGCTGAGCTTCATCATTGTAAGCTCACTTGGCACTGTGCAAAGCTGATGTGAAAATTTAAGCAGCTCCTTTCGCAAAAGCCACAAGATCAAAGGCTAGCTGCTCTGGATTTTAATAAAGCAGGAAAGATTGGCCACTCAGTGTTTTGGGAGAAGAAAAATCTGTTTCAGTTACATTCATATAGTGTATAAACATAGATGGGTATATATGTAAGATTTGAATGTGTAGTATCCATCTTTCCTAGAACAGAGAGGCTAATAGCACTACCTAGAGTAAGGCAGAGTGTAAGGCAGTATGTTGGGATCTTTTACTGGGAGCTGTCTGCGCACCCCACTGCTGACTTGCAGCACCTCCACTGTTCCAGTCTTGGGCTCACTACTTACCTGTCAATGCCTCTCAGACCTGACCAGCAATGCCCCAGACTGTCTCATTCTTTAGAAAATTGCCAGTTGCAATAATTATCTTTAATTAATACCCTGCTGGTGATTCATGTAATTACATGATCGACAGTTACCTGTGGGTATGGTAGAATTACTGAGTATTTGTCATGGAAAAGCTGGGGTATAATAATCAGTGTAATTGCAGTACCTCATGGAAATGTTGGCTGAGGAAGGATTTAATGGTCCAAAATATTCTAAGACCATTTTTCAGTTTACCCTAGGACTCCAAACCTAGGCAATACTGACTATTTGAATGCATTTTCTGCTTACTGAGATGGAATCACAGCTGTTAGTAAAGTAGTAGCTCAGTATTTCTTATTGAACCTACTAGAATGTATGCAGTGTCATAAATGCTCAGATGTAGTGAAGCAGTTACTGTGATTATAAATCTAGTCTATGGTTTACATAGAGTCTTGATTTCAGCTCAATTAACGTTTGTATTCTCTACCACTCCAGGTTTTCAGTTTTACAATTTAGCAATCTGGTTTGAACCAGTGTTGACAGTCTGTGTGCCGCATGCTGGAGTGCTGAAGCAAAACAGACATATATTTGAAATGTGTTCTAATAAGACACTAGTTGTAAGTATAAACTGGTGTTCATTTGTCACTTCCCAGCTGTCTGTGCCCTGATATGCTGTGCCACAAGATCTCAAGGCACTTCACATGGTAATGAAATAGATACAAGGGATACCTCGGCTATGTAGGCAAATGTGGGAACCTTTATGCACTCAGCTACAGCTTACACGTTGGCTTTGACAATCACAACTCATAAATGGGCAAGACTCAAGACGTCTTAGGCTACCCTATCCATAGCCCCTGTTGATGCAGGATTGCTCTCTGGTGATTTGTCCCATCTACTTTTAAATTACTCAGTTGGGGGCACTTGTGTAACTCCTCCTGAACATTAAAACCTGTTCTATTAACAGAGTTTTTCCAGGACTCTAGGATTGTCTACATCCCTTTTCAGTATGGATGGCAGATTTTGAATTTCACATTCACAGCAATGGGGCAAAAGGGGCTCCCTAATGTAACCAAAAGAAACATTAACAGTGAAGCACTGTTTCCTGATGGCACAATCCTGCCTTCACTGAAGTCAGCATGAACTATGCTGTTGATTTCAGAGGCAGCAGGATTAGACCCATAGTGCTATACTGTGAAGCTAAGTCCTGGCATTAATCTTGTACACAGTCTCCTGATGCAAAGTGGGAAAACTACTAATTGAGCCACATAAATATATTTTATTAGCAGTTGCTCAAACATCCACTTTACTGTTTATTATGATTATTATGATGATTATTATTATTACTAATTTATTTATTATTGTGCATAGTGGTCCCAATTAGGATCAGGGCCTCATTGGTATGGATGCTATGTCAATACAGAATGAGACGCATTACCGTAAATATAAACATCCATTCCTTGAGTTAACTGCACCCACTGAATGTCACTGATTCTTCTAATATAAAACATATCGGCACCTTTTATTTCAATATGTGTGTTCAGTTGAATGTCTCCTAATAGTGTTAGTATCCCTGGGCAAAGTGGTTCCTTTGTTGCCTTCCTCTTAAAACTTTTTTATTTTCCTCGAATGCCATAGTGACCTTTTGGTCAACATGAATTTCTGAGCTCTAGAGAAATCCAGCTCTGCCCTTTTCATTGTTCAAATCACACACTGTCTCTGTCTCCCCTCACCTCTTTGGATTTCATTTCTCTGTAGTACATTCCAAATGCACGAGCCAGAAAGAGTGAGGGGGATGGACAACTTTGCAATTTGAGATTTATCAAAATCTTTTTGTTCCAAAATGATGGCCTGGGAAATTGCATCATCAGAATATCTGTCTGGGGAAGAAAGAGCAGACAGGAAAATATTTCTGCAGAATGATAGACTCTGATGTTGGTATCTGTTACATGGAAGGATTAAAAAAAAGGGGAAGAAGAAGGAAAAAATAATGCTGGGGAGAAATGATCTAATGCTTTTTGGCTGCTGTTACTGGAGAGAAAGTCCAGGCCAGTTTTTTTTTCTGCCAGTTTAAAATTAAAATAGAAACATTTACTATATCTCAGGTGGGAAATCAGAGAAATTCTGCCCTTGGTTTTGTCACTGGTCATCTCCGACAGCTCTTACCAAAGCTGCAATTCTAGCTCTAAATCAGAGCTGAATCATGTAGAATTATCAAGCCAGATCCTCAGTCGGTGTAAATCAGCATAGTATGTGGAAGTCAATGAAGTTATACCAATTTACACCAATTGAAGATCTGGCCCATCGCTATAGTTATTTATTATTTATGTTGCCGTAGTACCAAAAGCTCTATCCACCATCTGATCCGTAAGAAAGTTTTTCTGATGGCTACACCTCTGCCAGAAGAGTGAGTGAGCTTCAAGATCTCATGACTGAACCCCCATCACGTTGTTCAATGAGACAGCATGGTACTGACACTTTATTCGAGGATCATCCCCAAGGTGGTTTTGGAGATCCACTTAAACCCATCTACTAATTTACCTGTGTTCTTCCCAAAACCACATTCTACACAAGGGAAGAAGCAGCTTTGTGCTCTAGATGTATCAAGTGCACTTTGGTATTACAATGACGAGACTAAATATTTCAAACTGTCACCCCATCTATTCATAGCTATAGCTGATTACTCAAAAGGTCAGACTATTTCATCACAAAGACTATCTAAATGGATAACATAATGTATTTCATTGTTTTACCAGCTGGCTGGTGTAACTTTCTCACTGATTATCAAGGCTCACTCTACCAGAGTCTAAGCCTCGGCCTGCTTCTCAAACGTGCCAATAATTGAAATCTGCAAGGTAGCTAAATGGAACAACCATTTCTCATTAGTCCAGCCCTATGCCCTGGACTTAGCTGCTAGATCAGATGCCAAGTATTCCAGTTTCTATTCAGCTGATGCACCCGATATTCCTCAGTCTCACCATCCTGAGAGGCTATTGCTTGCCAGTCACCTACAGTGGGATCCACCCTGACACATGCTTGAAGAGGGAAGAATGCTTATTTGCCTTATTGTAACAGTTGTTCAAGATATTGCAATTAGTGTGGATCCCATGAGCTGCCCTCCTTTACTGCTTTTGGAGTTCTTAGCCAGCACATTGAACTGCGAGGGAACTGAAGGAAAGTTGTGGTTGCTCCACCCTGTATGCCCTCACACAGCACTACTAAGAGGCACATGCATGGGCCCGATAGCCACTGTTGTTCAGACAAGATTCTGAGCTCACGCTCATGAGGTACAGTACAGGGACACCTACAATGGGATTCACTCTGACTACAGCATCTCAAAGAGCCGTAGTTACTGCAGGGTAAGGAACTGTTCTTTTTAACTGATTTTTTTGGTGAAAATGGATGGGTCACAAGCCTGGTAATCAAATATGCATCTTTGTAACTGTTTGAATCCACCCTGGCTTGGATAGATGACTTGAATTGCTCCCATCCAATGGCTATTTGATGGTCTTTCTCCCACTCTTTCTCAATCTAGTTCTATAAGCAGCCATCATTAGTATCTAGAAGACAGTTATATGGATAGCAAGACTATCACAAGTTCAAACTTTTTTTAAAAAAAAATGTCCTTTTTTTAAAAAAAATGAACATTTTCACAGATTTTTTTAAATATATAGATTTTTTTTATCAATTCTGAAAATTTTAAAACTGAAATGTTTGGTTTTCCCTCTCTCTCCCTTCCCCTTTTTGCTATTTTTTTCCATTTTGCCACCAAAAAGGGGAGTGAAAAAGCAGAGTGAAAAGGAGAAAAAAATTACCAAAAAACTGAAAACCACAAAAATTTTGGTTTCCATACTTGCTCATTCAAAAATCAGAATTTTGGAGAATTTTCATCCCATATTTTTGAGATGTTTTCCCCGCAACTGGTTCATGAAAAAGAACTTACCATATGTTAACCATCTGTAATGATATGCCTTCTTGTTAGCAGTCTCAGCTCAGAAAACAAAAGACAGAAAAGGAACAGTGACCAAACTGCCTTCCTAGCCTTAGATATATTCCTAGGGAGTCAAGTTAAGGCACATTAGTTTAGTTGGTTAGAGGAATTTTCCCAGCTGCCTTCCATGCTGTTCCTACTGTGTGGATAAACTGAGAGCTTCACTCTCCAGGGCTGTTGCTAGCACTAAATTGACTTTTACATAAACCACAATTTTGTCTGCAGTCCTATCATGCATTTGGAGAGTCCCAGCCATGCAACGGTTGAGTGCCAATCATTGATTATTGTTTCAAAATAAAAATCACTGTGCAGTTACAAGCCATACTCTTCCTATTGTCAGATTAAGTAAGGCACAGCCCAATTTAACCTTCCTCTGCTCTGCTGTTGATGTTAGTAACTATTATGATGTGTATTACCATAGCACCTAGGAACCTTAGTCCTGGACCAGGACAACATTGCACGAGGAACTGTACAAACACAGGCAAAAAGGCAGAAAGTTTCTGCCCCAATTTCGTTGGCTAATCTAATAACGCGGAGCTGGAAACTGACGAGTATTCAGATACCAATTCCTAGCCTCACTGAAATCAACAACAGGACAATTGCACATCTTCAGGGTCAGACCCCTCACAAGGAATTGTACTGCTGAACTCCCCCTCATGTATGGAGCCCAGGGCTGACTTCTGCGGGGCTCTGCACAGGTACAGGGTTCTAATCACACGTTTCTCTTTGCAGAATTGGGGCCTGACTTTCTAAAATACATTAAAAAAAAAAAGGCCAAAATCTCCCAGACCTCTTTTGTCCTAATTTTTCAAGAGCTGTCTCGAAACCTGTAACTTTTACTGGAAAGAGGCTAGTGGCAGGCGCCACAGCATTAGAAAAAATGAGGTGTTGGGCTATTTTTAAACCTACTGAAATAGCACCAGATGGTTTCTACTTATAGGAACTTGTGCTCATCTTCTCCTGTGCCTGGAAAAGGATAATGATTTCTATGAAGTAATGATCCTATCATAAACAGGATTCTGAATGATGAGCATAGTTCCCTCCCCTTTTTTGGTATTTGCATTAGGCTATTTTGACTTATTCCCAGTTACCTTTATTATTATTATTATTTAAACAAAGACAATTTATTATTTTTTCACTCTTTTTCTTCATAAGAAGAAAATTAGAAGCTCTGAAAAAGCCTCTTGCTCTACTAAGTTGTTACTGACTAATACGATGGCAGGCACCTTGCGTAGTGGTTTTCCCCATAAATCAGCAATGGAGAGAATTAGGTGGCGAGTGAGGACGATATTTAATCAGCACTTGTAGGAAATCATTAGCTGCACACCCTCGATCCGTCGCCAGCTCATTTGTCATTCCCAAACGCTGCTTTGCCACCAGGCCATTAACATTTTTCAATGACTTTCTAAATGCAGTGAAAAAACCACAGATAGGGTGAAATATCAGTAGATGTTATGGAAACACGAGGCTGAATGATGCATCTGCCGCTTTTTCTTACTCGCACTCTCTTTGGAATAGAAATGTACCTAGTGGGAAGAGAAGTGACAATAGCCTGGGAAGTCATTTCTCTTCCCTCTGACAAATAAAAAAATACACGTGATTTAATAATAGCCCAATGCCTTTGTATCTTGTTTTGTAAATGTAATGGCTGTTTGCACAATCTGCCGTTGCTATCTGATCTCTGCAAAAGGGAGCAGAGATTGGTTTGAGGTTTTCACGTTAAAGGTCACTTCTTCTGATCCATCCTGGGTGGGAATTTACTGATAATATTCAGCATCTCATTGCTGATGGGTGAGCCATGTGTATGGAGCTATTATGTGTCAATCCAGTCCATAGACTGGTGTCCGCATCACAAACCTCTCACCACAGTTGCTACCACCCCTACTAACTGATTCCACTCCCTTGTTGGCAGTCTCATCTTGTGGGAGAAAAAGGGGGCTTACACCTCAAAAACATCCAAAATCTTCTTTTATTTTTCTTGCAATAGTTACTGATTTGAAGTATGTGTACACACTGTAAAATTCATTGTGCACATGGTTGATTAAGATAAGGATGGTCTGGCCTTTACACAGAGCTGATTGATTGTATTCATGTGTAGGTTTTTAATAAAATGATTCATGCAAACATATAATTTGTTTATTTTTCATGGACCTTTATTTTCCCCATTTCTTTGCTGTGGAGTCAGGGCTATGGGCTGAATTCTGCTCTCAGTTACTTGGGTGCACCTCCCATTGAAATTAATGGAGTTGTATCTGTGAATTTGAAAACAGAATTCTTGTCTCACTGAATCTGAAGTACCCATGATAGGTCCACTCCTGCAATATTTACACGTGTGAATCCTTTTAAGTTACTAATGCAGTGTTTCCCAAACTTGGGACGCCACCTGTTTAGGGAAAGCCCCTGTTGGGTGGTGCCAGTGTGTTTACCTGCCACGTCTGCAGGTTCAGTCGATCATGGGTCCCACATGCCGTGGTTTGCTGCTCCAGGCCAATGGAAGCTGCAGGAAGTGGCGCGGGCCGAGGGGCGTACTGGTCACCGCTTAAAGCAGCTCCCATTGGCCTGGAGCGGCAAACCGCAGTCAATGGGAGTCGCGATTGGCCGGATCTGTGGACACAGCTGGTAAACAAACTGGCCCAGCCTGCCAGGGGCTTTCCCTACACATGCAGCGTCCCAACGTTGGGAAAAACTATAGTAATGTATTTGCAGCATAGAGCTCCATAACTCTATCACCTTTGTGTATCAAACTGTATTTTGCAACCTTTTTCTGGCTGAAAGAGATTTAAATGAAGTCTAGTTAAAAATGAATACAAATAGAAATGGCATAAAATACCCTTTTTGTCATTTTCAGAGAGATTTGCAGGTAACTAACAGGTGTGGACTATTCTTGTTGTAAGACTTTTTCACGGGGAGACCCATGACTGAATGTGCCATGGAGACGAAACTCCTCTCTCATTCCTGGAATGATAGTCCCCAAGAAGGGTTGAGGCTTTGCAGAAGTCACGTTAAAACGTCCACTTTCGCTGCCTGTACTTTACTGGAACTGAAGAAAAATAGTTCAGACTTCACGGGTGAAATCCTGGCCCCAGTGAAGTCAATGGGAGCATTGCCGTTTATTTGAGTGGGATTAGGATTTCATCTCAGGGCACTAATATCACTTTAAAAGACTATGTATAGATGTGTGTGTATATATGGAAATAGAATGGATAACTGCTTTTATACACACTCATACACAGTTTTATACTATGTGTGTGTACCAGGGATCAGCAACCTTTCAGAAGTAGGGTGCCAAGTCTTCATTTGTTCACTCTAATTTAAGGTTTCGCATGCCAGTAATACATTTTAACGTTTTTAGAAGGTCTCTTTCTATAAGACTGCAACATATAACTAAGCTATTGTTGCTTGTGAAGTAAATAAGATTTTTAAAATGTTTAAAAAGCTTCATTTAAAATTAAATTAAAATGCAGAGCCCCTCGGACTGGTGGCCAGAACCCAGGCAGTGTGAGTGCCACTGAAAATCAGCTCGTGTGCCGCCTTTGGCCCGTGTGCCGTAGGTTGCCTACTCCTAGTCTATATGTATATGAGATGATGTCCAAGTGATAACTTGCAGAGCCATGTGATGAATTTCCATGCACCTTTAACCACTTCACCTGCTCTTGCACACCAATCTCTCTCTCTTATGGCTATGTCCAAGTTATAGTCTAAGTCTCTGAGCCACTTCCCATAGCTGCCATTCTACCATAGCTTTAGTGGTAAAACAGGAAAAATACAAAAATGAGTTCCAGTACATTTAATAAAACTGTAACCTCTTTATTTTTTTCTGTAGCATCTGTGGTATCTACAGACTCAATTAACAGTGTGATATAGTATAAAGCTTTTTACCAGTATTCGTGTATGATTATCTGCCTAATTCACTTGTGGCTTTGCAGCTTGTAAGTATTGCACCCACCTCTAACTCCTGTGGATTAAGCCTTTATAACCACAACATCTTTACATTCTTTACTCCATATATATAAAATTAATCGTGTCCATCACCGAAGATCAGTGCAGCCACCTCTGGCTAGAACACATCAGCTGCCTAACAGTGCTCAGCAACACTACAAACCAATTTCTAATGAGAAGCAGTGAGGTATAAACTGATTCAGTTGAAATGCAGTGGGAATTCTGCTAGGCAGGATATAATTACTCAAGTTGGAATTTTGACAGGGGACCTGGTAAACATATCTATCCCTTGGAAACATAACTTTGAAATCTTTAATCTGAATCTTTAACAGTTTTATGTCTGATCAATCCTGTGCTACAGGATTGGTTCAGTCCTCACTCCACACTTCAAAAGGATTATTCAATCCTCATTCCATGATGCCAGAGGACTGGCTCAGTCCTTATTCAGCAGGAGGCATATCACTAATCCCACTTCTTATACCTCTACAAGTTTTCCTTGGCAGTCTCCTATTTTAGCACTGACCAGGCTCAGCCCTTCTTCTTTTATCTGACAGGATCAGAGCCTAAGATTCCATGCCTATGACACACCTTAGCAGCATCCCTTTCCTGCTGAAAGTCACAGATTCAAGTGTCTTCTTAATGGAGTCTAGTAACTCCTCAGGAGGAAGTTAGGCACTCTGAGGGCATAGTTTGACAACTGTGTACAAGTTACTGCTTCTTTTTTTCCTTCTTTTCTTCTATAGAATTCAGAAACTCTTTTATCAGAGCATTTGCCAGAACTTGACAATACATTAACTGCTTACAGTGTGGTATTTGCAAAACGCAATGTGAAATGGGGAGCGGGGCTGAAAAATAGAAAATCCATTTTAAGAAGCAATGTCTCGCTTGTCAGACAATGAGAGAAATATGGAACAGAATGATCAAAATGTGCCTGCATCTCATGTCCCTGATGCTTTTTTGCTTCAGTGAACTGAAAAAGGAACATAAAACAAGAGGATATGCTGAGTGCAAGTACCCAGCTTTTATCAGCTGCTGCTAGAAGAGCTGTTCCCAGTCCTGACAACTTCTTGGTCACAGGGGGCCCAATTCATAACTTCGCCTTTGTGCTCGGTGGAGAGGGGAGAGTAAAAGTGGCTTTACACCATCTTTGCCTTCCCTGAATTCTGTGGCAGCTAGGGCCCTACCTAGCCTCTAGCATTAGCAAAGCCTCAGGGCTGCTCTAACTTATCCTCTACTTCTCATGCCCTCTGGGAAGCGGAGAGTAGCTATAGAGCAATGTATTTTGGCCATGATCCCTCCCAGTCCTTAGCTCCATATCTCTTTCCCTCATGACACCCCTGGCCTGCCGCCTATATACTACTGTGCTTGGGACTGGGCTCACAGTGCGATCATTGTGTGTGAGCTGAAGAGGCCCCCTGCACAGTGGATATTCTGAGGAGGGCCTTTCTCTCCCTCTCATCCCAAAGCCCCATTGCCCCATGAGGATGGTGTAACTGAGTCAGCCCAGGCACAGAGTAGTGTGGAAGAATGGCTCGTGGACTCAGTCCAGTCTCCACATCACACAGCCACTACTAGATAGGCCAGTATTTGAAAGGCAATACTGCAATAACTGAGCTCTTCGTCAGGTATGGAGCATTCACTGTGTGCATTGAGGAGATGAGACTCATGACCCAGGCTGTCAGGCAGTCAGCCAGCCCATGGGTGCAAGAGGTAATGCTTGTATGCATTGGCAGCAAAAGCAAGAAACCCTTTGACATGTTCTAAGCCAGAGATCGGCAACCTTTGGCACGTGGCTCACCAGGGAAAGCCCATGGCAGGCCAGGCTGGTTTGTTTACCTGCCACGTCTGCAGGTTCGGCCGATCACGGCTCCCACTGGCCACAATTCACCATTCCAGCCCAATGGGGACTGTGGGAAGTGGCAGCCAGCACATTCCTCGATCCGCGCCGCTTCCTGCAGCCCCCATTGGCCTGGAGCAGCGAACCACAGCCAGTGGGAGCCACAATCGGCTGAACCTGTGGATATGGCAGGTAAACAAACTGGCCTAGCCCACCAGTGGACTTACCCTGGTGGGCTGCGTGTCAAAGGTTGCTGATCCCTGTTCTAAGCCATGAGGGAACCATGGGCCTGATTCAGAAATGAAGGTGAAAAGCGGGTGTGTGTAAAGTAGGTTTTAAGGGTGTAAGCCCAAATTGGGATTCAGTGGAGCAGTATGGCAGGGTCTGGGGCCCTTGTTCAGTAAAGCAGGGGTTAAACCCTCTCTATCTGGAGTGAGGAAGGAGCCTGCTGTGAATATATAGGGCTGGGTCAGCTGTGGGGAGTTAGTGAATTCCCCTGCTCGTCCGACACACATTATAAGAGGGACGTGCTGTAGGCAATGGTCGGGGTGGGTTGTTTTTCAGACTTCACTTTATCCTGAGTGGAAGCCACCCATGCCTTATACCTTGATTTTGGCTGAGGGAAGCCCAGCTGTATTTGTGTTTGGCCCTTCAATGTGCAGGATGTTCTTTACGTTGCTATTTCAGTTTTGCAACAACCGCCCGCCCCACATTTTCCGTCTAGACACACAGCCCTGCTCTACACTGGGGGTGGGTGGGGCAAGGTCGATCTAAGATGTGCAACTTCAGCCATGTGAATAACGTAGCTGAAGTCAACGTAGTTAGATCAACTTACCGTGGTTTCTTCACCGTGGTGAGTTGACTGCTGTCACTCCCCCGTCGACTCCACCTGTGCCTCTCATGGCGCTGGAGTACAGGAGTCGACGGGAGAGCTCTCAGGGGTAGATTTATCACATCTAGACTAGACGCGATAAATCAGTCCTTGCTGGATCAATCACTGCCTGCCAATCCGGAGGATAGTGTAGACATACCCTGTACAGAAACCTTTCCTGCTCTAACTGACCTGTCCTCAGCATCATGTGCAAACTAAGACAGGTGTAAGTCTCTGAATGGGGGGACTGGGAAGACATGAAGGAAATCTGCTTAGAGACACAACAGACAATGTTTCTGACTGGCAGGCAGTGAAACCCAGAGGCACCGAGGGGAAAAGAAAAAATCAACCATGCAATTTCTCAGGCTACCACACAAAGGAACCCCACAAGCTCTATCTACACTAGGCTTTTTCTTAAACTTTCTTAATGCTGTTACTGCCAGCAACAATAGGGACCGATGTACCTTCTTAGAGCTCCCACCCTGATGCAATTGGAGGGAGTAGATGCTCCACTAGAATTCCTGCCTTGATGCAGGAGGAGGGACTAATGAGCACCACCTGACCGAGTTAGTGGCAGCAGAGTTTGCGCTCTAATTCCTGAATAGAACTATATGCCCACTATATATTCCACCTAATTGCAGCGGGTGAAAGCAGGAAATGGCCTCTGCCAACTGAACAAGTCTGTGTTCCACTGAGGTCATTTCTAAAAGGAATTAGAATTTTTAAAGATCAAATATGTCTTACATTCTTTGTTGGTTTTGTTTTTGTTTTTGGCATGAAAAGCCCAGTTCTCAAAGCAGAAACAAAAATAGCTCTTCTGTATGTACACAGCAGGGATGGATCCTGATTGCTCCATCCCCCAAGTTTTGCAGTTGTAGAGCACATTGCAGGAATCCACAGTGAACACACACCTTAGAATTGTTCCAGAAGCTGGGAACAGGCGACGGGGATGGATCACTTGATGATTACCTGTTCTGTTCATTCCCTTTGGGGCCCCTGGCATTGGCCATTGTCGGAAGACAGGATACTGGGCTAGATAGATCTTTGATCTTACCCAGTATGGCCGTTCTTATGTGGAATAGGATCCGTTCCTTGGGCGTCTCTTCATTCTCTCTCCTATAGTCCTTGTTTGATTCCTGTTACAAGTTGCTTTTTCAGTCTTTGTAAAAATTGACCCTTGTCTCCGTAATGGAGCCCTGAGATTCCCCACCTTGAGACTGACTTTTATCCTCTCCTCCATTAACCTCCAAAGCCTTTCATCTCAGTCACCAAGTCATCTTGGATTCCTTCTTTGTGGCTGTAGATCCATTCCTCCCTCTTGTTCCATACAATCCTTTTCTGCTTCTAACCAGCCCTGTAAGTGACAGGGATATTGATTTGCTGGAGGAAACGAGACAGGACAACATTACTGTTTAGATATAATGCAATGTGCTTATTTTCTTTGTCTTCCTTTAGTGAAAAATATACCATGCCATGTACAGTATGACTCAACAGGAATGTCCTGCAGTGCACGTTAGAGCTTGGACTGATGGGGAACTGTAGGGAACACCCTGTGCTCCCACTGATAAAATTAAAGCCAGTAATTCGCTCAGCAGAAGAGGTGGCAGAAAAAGGAATAACCCTTGTTAGATGTTTTCTAGGGAAGCCCTTGTACATCTGAGTGGGTGTGATGTGACACAACTGGCACACCAGGTAGACACAGTCCACCCTATAGACTTTAACGGTAATACACTCACAATCACTGAGTGAACAAAAGAGAAAGGAATGAAGATAAAAGTGTGCAAGAAACTGTAGTTGGCAGTTAGGTGACAGCCTGCCCCCAGATTGCTCCTAAAGGCAGATTGGGATGAGATAAGAATGAGTTGATGCGGGCAAGTGATAGTGGAAGCAACCATTAAACGATATAGTGAGCTGGTATCTCCCTCTCTGATTGAGGATGTTTATCTGCCACTTAAAACTCAGTTGCACAATCTGACAGGCAGGGCCATCCTTACCCATACACAAACTATGTAGCTGCACAGGGCACTAGGAACTTTGGGGCACCAAATTGCCCCAAATGTCCTGGTGCTCTACGCAGCTGCATGCTGCTCCAGCAGCCAGCCTGATCCTCCGGCCAGCTGAGTGAGCCAGGAAAGCTGCTCCTGACCCGTTCTTCCTCTTCCTCAAAGCCCCGCCCCTACTCCGCCCAAGCCCCAACCTGGGACTTCAACCTGGTTTTAAGCAGACTTATGTCTCCCCCATTCGAGCCATTAGCAACCTGCTCGGTTCTATACCTGTCTTGGAAGACAGCTTTCCTCGGAGCCATTACATCGGCCAGACGAGTCTCCGAGCTCAGGGCTCTTACGGTGGTTCTGCCGTACACTATGTTTCACAAAGACAAGGTGCAGTTTTGACCACACCCACAGGGTAGTTGGATCCTCAGCTGCTTTGCAATGATCATATAACAGCCGTGTCCAGGCATGTGCTCCTGAAGATTTTGAGAATTACTTTAGGATGCAGACCTCGCTACAATGATCCAGACTAGATTGCAGCAATGCACTTTCAGTGGGGCTACAAATGAAGTCAATCCAGAAACTCAAGTTGGTACAGAATGTGGCAATCCAGGTATTTGGCGGTGTGATCCGTGAGCTGCATTGGCTCCCTTTTAGTGTTTGCACTGAATTTAAGACATTGATTTTGACCTGTGGTTTGAGACCTTCCTGCTGGAGAGACAGCCTCTCTCCTCATGCTACACTGCTATTAGTATGATGATTACCAGAGGCTTTTGTGCTGGATTCCTGTTCATTTAATAGAGAGGGATCCTGTGGAAGACATTCTTCAGAGGGGCCGTCGGCTATGGAAAAAGTTCCCAACTATGGTCTGAAATAGCCTTGGTATATTGACCTTCTGGGCAAAGGGCATCTATGTGTGAGAGTGGTTTCAAGGAGTGAGCTCTGTGTGAGGAGGCTTAGTTCTCCTGGTTTTTGGGAAAATCTGCTGTTTAATTTTATTTTTGTTTTTGCAACAGAAGCTTTTTCATGTTGGATAAATCCAATAAACGCAATAAATAAATTCTAGCTGCAGGCTAGACCTAAACAAATGGCAGAATTCAATATCCAAGGGCTGGACTTGCTTTTTGGTGAATCCCCTATTACCCTGAGCCTCGAACCAGAAATCTTATGGTGTGTGGGCAAAGATGAAAGCCTCAATTGGTCTAAAACAGTGTGACTTAAATGGAGCTACCACTGTTTTTGCCAACTAAGAATCTGGCCCATAAGCATCCCTACAAGGTGAGTCAAAAACCACCTTTGCCTCAGGTGAGCCTGAGCTGGTATCAGCTGAGAGTTGGTCTTTGCAGAGTTTGAAGGCTCAATATTCCCCTTGTAAAAAAAGATATGAGTGTGTAAGGGGATTTAGACATACGAGCCCCATTTTAGGCTTAAGGAGCAACGGCCATGGATAAGGACTGGGATCTGTTGAAACTGCGCTTAGGTGGTGCCTCAAGAAATGTTCTCCTCACCCTGAAGGTCAGCAGTGATATGTTTTATCAGTTAAAGGCAGTGGGAACATATCTGCTGTGACAAGTGCCAGACCATACCATTTTCCTGTCAACTTCTGATTAAACTGAAATTAGCTCTAACTTAGATTAACAAAACCATTTTGTCTTCCCTCTCCTTCTCTGTCTTTTTTATTATTATTGTTGTTATTATTTGAAGCTGTGTTACATCTCTTCAATAGTATGTATAATTAATTAGGAGACTCAGGAAAACAGCTATCTCCCACAGGAATGGCTGTGAAATTGCCTGGTTTTCTCTATAGTTCCCGGCCTTTCAGATTGTTTTAAGGGAAGAAAGATTTTCCTCCATATAAAATTACTTTTATTCTCCCACCCCTTCTCCTTCAAGTAATCTCCTTAGATGCATGTTCTATTCTGCCTCTGTGGGACTCCTGTGATTCCAGCCATGCTGTATTTTTAGATTTTTTTTCTTCATTTCTCCCTTAAAATACATGTATTCTGGATCTCTTTCTACGTGGAAGCCAGTCACCTCCTGCAATGTTCGAAAGGTCCAGAGCTCAGAGAAAAAGAATAAAAAATGCCTTTTTTGCCCCTTTCCTTTAGGACTGATTGCGAATTTCATGCTGGCAGGAGGTATCAGATTGACAGGCCTGGAAACTGAAATCCTCTTTATATTCACGAGATAGGTGCAGCAAGAACAGTGACACAACAAGCTTCCCCACTGTGCCCGATGCCATGGCCTCTCAATATCGACTTGGAGGGGCCACCTCTAGGTGTTAGAGGAGGGGAATTCAGACTCTGTGGCCCACGCAATCTAGACCTCTGTGCTAAGACTGATTCCAGGAATGGTACACTCTTTATGGTGCAAGCATATAAAGCTCTGGCGGCATCCCCTCCAGATTCCTGGTCAGAAAAGAGTAGCCCTCCCTAGAGAATTCATCTGAGGCTTTGTACTGAGCCCAGTGCATACTGGGACAGGATCTTAGGAGTTTCCTCAGGGTTGTGGGATACTCAGACAGTATCTAAAAGCAGATTCCAAACGTTCCCAAAATTTAGGAGTGGTCAGGTCCGGAGGTTTGGTTTTGGACTCACCTTACTTTATATACACAGTTTCCACAGCAGAAGAACCACTGTGCACATGCAAGTGAAATACCGTGCCTTATGGCAATGGCTCTTTCTAAGGGCTGCTCTGTCATAAACAGATAGCTAAGGGTTAATGTTTCTTTTACCTGTAAAGGGTTAACAAAGGGAACCAAACACCTGACCAGAGGACTAATCAGGAAACCGGATTTTTCAAAGCTTAAGGGAGGGAATTTGTGGGTGGGTTTTTCTTGGTCTGGGTCTTGTCGTCTGTGCTCTCTCAGCTATTGAGGTCTATAACCATCCTTCTAATCTTCTTCCAGCTGCAAAGTACAGAAGTTAGCAAAAGTATAGTCTTTAAATTGTTGCTGTATTTGCATCTGTTATCTGGGCTGGGGATCTTATTGTATTTGGCTAGAGTACCTTAAATGTATTGTTTTTGGTAAGCTTTTATACCCTTCTATCTGTTATCATTCATAGAAGTTGAAACCCTGTATTACAATCTAGCTACAGAGAACTTTATTCGTTCTTCTTTCTTTTTATTAAAAAGTTTTGCTTTTAAGACTGTGATTTGTTCTAGTTGACCTACCAGGAAATTCAGGTGGGGAAGGAAAGATGGGGAGGAAAAACTGCTCTCTGTGTTTTAACTCTCCTAGTGCCCAGGGCCTGCAAGAAACTAAGGGAAAGAGAATAGAACTATTCCTGTTCCTGTTTTTTTTTGGTTTGGCTCTTATGTAGAAGAGAGAGACATGCTTCTGGTATTGTGATGTAAAGAGGTTGCATCAGTACTCTCAGGTTAGCCCAGAGAGGAAATTCTGGGTGGGAGAGAGGTGGGGGAATGGTTTATTTCCTTTGTTAGGAGACTCAGGGCATCTGAGTCTTGGGTCCCACAGGGAAGTTTTGGGGACCCAAGTGACAGGCACTGATTCCTGGTTGGTGGCAGCCTATCAGATCTAAGCTGGTAATTAAGCTTAGAGAGGTTCATGCTAGCTTCTCAGGTTATGAACGCTAAGGTTCAAATCTGAGTAGGAAGCTATGACATGCTCCCAGTGACTCTAACAGTCTGCTATAAGATTTTCGTTTTTATCTGAAATGGTAGAAGATGGTGATTTAGGTGCTGAAGGGTGCCATGCTTTACCCTGCTGAGGACACTGATGTCTGTGTGTGTGGGGCCAAGGGTCATTATCTAAGGTATATAGCTTTCCGCTTGATGTGCACAATAGCAGTGAAAGAAGGCCTCATACAAGGATCGATGAAACAAGGACATAAACAAAGGTATGATGAAAGGAGTTGAGTGAAACAGATGGAACCTAGTGACATAGTTGATCCCTGTAGTACAGGGATCGGCAGCCTTTGGCATGCGGCCCGCCAGGGAAAGCCGCTGGCGGCCTGGGCTGGTTTGTTTACCTGCAGCATCCACAGGTTCAGTCAATCGCACAGGGCCGTCCTTACCCGTACGCAAAGTACGCAGCTGCGTGCTGCTCCAGCCCCTCTTTCCCAGGCCCCCCGCCCCTGCTCCACCTCACCCCGCTTCTTCCCCACCTCTCCTTGTCCCTGCTCTGCCCCAGCCCCACCCCTTCATAGCCCCTGCGTAGGGCCCCAGAATTGCTAGGGATGGCCCTGGCTGAAGCCCCAGCCTATGGCTCTGGAGTGGGGGGTGGGACCTGAAGAAGCTGCAGCTCTGGAGGGGGCGGAGGAGCTGGAGCCCTGTAGTATAAAGAAAGGAGGTAGAGTCAAAGGGATGTTGTCTGGCAGTCATATGGGGAAGTTGGCTCAGATGTCAAAATAAAAGTTGTGCATCCCATTAATCAGAGCTGCACAGAAAAATATTCTTATCAACAAAACTGGTAGGAGATTGCTTTTTCAAGGGCGAAAAACATTTTCCGTTCTTACCACAAAATGATTTGCTAAAATAAAGTCGGGTTTCCAACTGGCCTTTGCATGTGAAAACTCATGAAGTCAAAATCAGCCATTCAGCCCTCCCTCTGGATCTGAATAAAACCAAGGACAAGGTTAAGAAGACAAACTCCATGCTCTGCCAGTCCTAGTTGCAGTGTCTGAGTGAGTTTGCTGCTAAGAAATAGAGCTGGGCCAGAAACTAGAGGCATTATGGAAATGAAAGCTGTTTGTTGAAGCTTGTATCTCATGCAGGAAGAAAGTGATCTTCGTCCTCTTAATCCAGACCTTCGTTTATTGGGATCCTGCATTGCAAGGCATGAACATGGCCAGGGCCGGTGCAAGGATGTTTTGCACCCTAGGCGAAACTTCCACCTTGCGCCCCTGCCCCCGTGCCGCCGACCTGAGGCACCCCCCACCCCCCGTGGCAGCTCCCCCCCTCTGCCCTGAGGCAAACCCCTTGCGGGAGCTCCCCACCCCGCCTGCCCCAGCTCACCCCTGCTCCACGCATGAGCACAAGCACCCTGACCACGCCATCGGTGCTTCACTTCTCCCGCCTCCTAGGCTTGCAGTGCCTAAGCTGATTGGTGCCGCAAGCCTGGGAGGCGGGAGAAGTGAAGCAGCTCACCCTTGCTCCACCTCCTCCCCGAGCATGCCGTGGCTGCTTCACTTCTCCCGCCTCCCAAGCTTGCGGCACCAATCAGCCACGGCGTGCTTGGGGAGGAGGTGGGGAGGGGTGAGCTGGGGCAGGGAGTTCCCCTGCGTGCCGCCCCCACCCTTACTTGCTCCATGTGGCCCTCCCCGCACTCCCCTGCCCCAGCTCCCTCTGCCTAAATGCCGGCGGCGACCGGGGCAGCTGAAGATCCAGCCACTGCGGTCGCTGCCAAAGAAAATGGCGCCCCCCAAATCCCAGTGCCCTAGGCGACCGCCTAAGTCGCCTAAATGGTTGCACTCGCCCTGAACATGCCAGCAGTAGCATCACAAGATGGAGAATAAGTGACAGAGGGAAATGCCTAAGAAAGCCGATAATTCTCCCAGGAAATGTGAGTGGAACAAAATGCAGGCTTCCAACATGAGAGGGAGTTACATAAAGCAAATATCAGAGACTATTCCATCAATTCTGTCTCTAGTTTTCCAGTCACTGACTGATCACTTTAAAGCAATTCAGAATAAGCCAAGCATTTTCATTACCTAGTATTTTATGAGGTTTTGTAGACTATTCTGTAGTAGAACACAAACAGCTGATTGCAAATAGACTAGACTCCAGCATTTTTTCCTGCTCTCACAATGCCAGGTAGGAAGCAAGCAATGAGCCTTTAGATTACACCTCTTCAAAAGTGCCCCTATTCTATGCAAAACTGCAATCAGGCCCCAGTCAGCTTTAATGGCGGTGGTGCGTGTTTTGGCAGTTTCTCATAATCCATCACCTCACAGTTCCCTTTCAAAAATATGTATTTTAGGCAGTCTCTGGATAACTTAACTGCCTCTCTATCTCCTCCTCAGAGAAGGAAGTGCTTGAATGACAAGATAATCGCTCCTCTGGCAGCAGGGGTAGTAACGCTAAAGCACAGATCTTCGCTGTGGCTCCCGTGGGCCCGGTGGAGTCATTAGTTAAGGTCTCATATTGCTACAACTCCAGTGACAGGTTTAATGGCCTCTAATGAAGAAACAAGCCATTCCGAAACTCAGAGATATTTTGCCTCTTTTAAACTAAGGATCCAACCAACAAACTGTATGGCCCATTTAACCAATAGTGGCTGCTTTTCCAAGTACAGTACACTGAAGGGCTGAGCCAGGTTTTCATCTCTGTGCCAATGTTTCAGGCATGGCATATTTTGGGAGAGGGCACTCAGGCATGGATCTTGCCATTAAGGATTATTTTTAACCCTAATATATATCACATAAAGAGGCTGTTATTGCATCCAAGTGTATGGGTGACACTGTAATTTGAGAGAATGAGAAGATGACATGGTTTATTAATATCACCAACTGTATAGACAAAGCTAGAGTGTGGTTTGTTGTTTTCATTTTGTTTCCAGCAGGTTTCTTGGAGTTTTCTCTCGCTCTGCATTTTCTCCCATTGCCCAATCTGTGTTCAAATTGTTCCTGCTGGCTCTTCCAGTGCCTAATCCTTGGAAGTCAATGGTGGGTGAGGGTGCTCAGCACCTTGCAGGATCAATTATGGGACAAAGGATGGTGCAGAGCATTGGGAATGGGAATTGAGATTTTTCTCCTCTAGGTCACCATTTCAACTTCAGCCCAGTTTCACAGTAACCAAATACAGTAGAACCTCAGAGTTACAAACATCTGGGAAATGGAGGTTGTTCGTAACTCTGAACAAAATGTTATGGTTTTTCTTGCAAAAGTTTACCACTGAACATTGACTACATACAGCTTTGAAACTTTTCTGTGCAAAAGAAAAATGCTGCTTTCCCTTTATTGTAGTAGCTTATGTTTAACACAGTACTGTACTGTATTTTTGTTGTCTCTGCTGCTGTCTGATTGTGTACTTCTGGTTCCAAATGAGGTGTGTGGTTGGACTGATCAGTTCGTAACTCTGGTGTTTGTAACTCTGAGGTTCTAATATGCTATTATTAGAGGGCATTTTGCTGGCCTATGAAAAGCGATTTGATGGGTTGCTGGCAGGTTTTAAGCAGACCAGTGTCCACATTTGCTAGTAATTGGCACTTGTCAGCTGTCTCAGACTCAGAGGCTAATGAAGTGAGCATTCTCTAAGGACGTCAGACATGGACGTGATTTTCAGCTGTGCCAATATCATGCCCAGTGCAGATAAGGATAGAGGGAAGAAATGGTGGCTCTAAAAGTCCTTTCTGTATTCCTTGATCCTGGGGTTGGCCAGATTCTGGACAGAGGGTTTCTCTAACTTCAGTCAGCTACAGTGAGCTCCAAATTCCTATTCTACCAGCCCAGGATTGCTGGAATGCGACTCACTTCAGCCTTCCCTATCACACCAAGTCTCTGGCCCTCTGAGATTATCAGAAGTTTGCTTCAGATACACATTTTGGAGGTTGTCAGACCTCTGCTACAGATATGGTTCCCTAGGAGAAAGCCATGGATGTAGTTTGATGCTCACAGTAGAAAAATGTGACATTCCAAACATTTTCCCCAGCAATAGCACAAATTTCAAGAGCCTTTGGCAAACAAAACTGGAAAAGGGAACTGTGCAACTGGTGAGAAATTTCCAGTATCTGGCCCTTCAGGTATTGAAGAAGAAGTGAGATCTCTGTTTTTATCAGAAAAAAACCTTCCTGCTAATTCCTTAAGCTTTAGCTGTTTGCTACATAAACACATCTAAAAGATTTCTAATTAGTTGGCCACATGTAGCAAACAGCCTGCCAGAAAAGAAGACTGAGAGGCTAAAGGATTTGGCAACTCCGCACCCTGAGGATTAATTTCTTCTGCTCCTGAAGTCATGGTTGGTCTTCCAAAGGTCAGTGGAAGGGCACAACTATTGACAGATGGAACTTTTGCATCTTCTGTGATGATGCCCAGGATCCACTATTGTCAGTTTAGCTAATATTAGACTTGCTATGTCTGTAGATCTCCATGTCACATTGTCAATGTTCATTGACTTCCAGTGGTTGGGTGTAAACAAGGGAGGAGGGGGAGAAGGTATCTGACTTAGCTAAGGTTGACATGAAGGGTCCTACTGCACGTCCTATAAGCCAGCACACATTAAGCCTTTTATTGGCTAAGGAGAAAGAGCTGAAATTTCCTCAAGAACTCAAAGGTTTTGTTTTGCTAACAAAAGCATCAATTCCTAAATGAACCCTTCTGATCCCAGTATCTGGACTGAGTAGCCTCATGCTGTGCTTTCCTGACCATGGGTTAATTCAGTCATAGGGCAGAGAAGCCCAGCCTCTTTGGATGGGTTAAGTAGCAGACATGCAGGGAACGACATCTGAAACATGGGTTGTGCCCAGTGCTTCCTCTGGTGATTGAACTAGTGCAGCGGCATGTAAGTCTTTGCACACAAGACATCACTGCCTTTCAGGGAGAAAGTTACATACTGGACCTGCGCTTGATGTGCAAGTGACATGGAAGAAAGAGGTATTGGGAGGTAAGGGACAGACAGAGAGGGGGTTGCAGAAGAAGAGAGGGAGTGTATATGTGAGAGAAAACACTAGGCCCTGGGGGAAACTAATGATACAAGCCCTTTTTAAATTCCATCCCATCTCCCGCCCCATAGAGTCTTCGCCAAATTTCAGATGAACACTAATGCATTCCAAAACTTCAAGCAATCTTGCCTCAATCAAACAGAGAATGCCAGTGGAGCCAAAGCATCTGGGTTAGGTCTTACAGTTACAACAACATTTTGAAAATCAGTGCTTATTATAAGATATATTGGTTTTCCTATGGAAATGTTTGGGTGTATTCCATGATTTTTTTCTGTTGCTCCTGAAGGGGAAGGAAGAATAAGAGGTTGCCAGTCAGAGCTGAGCAGGATTCCATCCCACAGCTCTGCACTGCAACTTCCTATTCCAGTTCTGGGCTCCCAAACTGCTCCTTTCTCACCTCACTCCTGCCTGCATATTTGCAGCTACTTTCATCCCAGCCATTTCACAGAGCTCTGCAAAGGTATCTCAGGCCTTGATCTAGCCCTGTTTTTCCAGGATATTGCCCCTATAACAGCTCTGCCAATGCAACTTCATCCTGGCCTGCAAGAATGTCCACTATTCCCCCCTCAGAGACACCTCTGATTGGAGAGTGTCAGCTTGGCCTCTGTGGGCAAATCTGGGTCTTAGAGAGGGCTGGGGAAATAATTGGTGGTTTGGTTGTGTGGCCAAACCAAAAAATCCTAAAAATGTTTTGTTTTGGGTTGACCTGCAATGACAGTGTTTTCTTTTTTTCCACCAACATGAAAAAAAACAACAAAGAAAAGTGTTTAGTTTTGCCCTCTGAAATGTAACTAGCTTTAGTCTTCTGAAAGTAAATTTCCACTAGACATTATACTAAACCCAGCAAACTTATTCTACTTGTGCCCTGATTCATGACTCCACAGGTAAAAGGCTAGCACGGTAGCATGCTGTACCACCTGGCCGCTGCCATAAATCAGATGTGTTTGTAATGATCTTGGGATGTATAATGCACACAGGGCCAAATGCCTCCAAGCTGTTAGAATCCAATGCAGGGAAAAAAGGTAATTTCCAAAATGAACAGTACCATCTCTCCTCTTTCTTCCTCTGTATGTCTTTATGTACTGGGGGCCTCTTATCCCTCAGGCATCTTGACTTGCCCACTTCAATAAATAAAAAATATGCCAGGCAATAACAATGGTTCTAATTGCTGATAGCTCCCTATTGATCCTTCCATTTGGTCTTAATGGCTCTGATTACAGAGTGATACTTCCCTCTAACCACAGCTGCAACAGGCCAGAACAAAGAGCCCCATTTCTTTCTAATGGTGCAATGTCTTCGGGCTTTCTACCACTTCTCAGGAGCAAGTGTCTTAGTGGAATGCCAGAATTTTGCATTGTAGGTTCCTTGAGGAGGGAGAGCATGATTGATGAAACCTAACTTTGGGCCAGTGTGAATATTGCAGAAAGCAGAAGAATGATGGGTGTGGGGACACCTTTTCGCTGTCGCTACAGGTGAGGCGTCCTCTGTGTAAGAATCTTGCATATATGTTCTTCATTTCCTTTTGGTTAAAAAGATAGCGGTGTCTGGAGGATATCTGGGCCTGCGGGACTCACTTGGCCCACCATCTGGCTATAGTCTCTTCATGTAAGGGTTCTACTGATATCTATGGCTCAGTTACTAGGTCTCTTGTCTCTAGCTCAGACATAGAGGTAGGCCAGGACCATTTGTCTGAACACCATGCACTCAGGGGTTTGAGTTAAAGACACTTGCATGCGAGCCACTCTTTAATATAGTTCGGCAAAATCAAGGCTAGACTGAGGAACCTCTTTCAAGTACCTTCTGTTTTGCCCATATCTTGTTAGAAGGTCACAGGGACAAACCTTGCATCTCTACTTTGAAAAGGGCCTAAGAGTGGGTGATGGGACATGACAGAAATACCCTATGGAGTGAGCTCTGTGGAGCCTAGCAGAACACTAGGGAAAGTCACTTCCCTGGCTCTCTCAATGAAATTCCATCCATCCACTCATGCCACCACTTTTCTAGTGTGGAGTAAGATGCACTACATTCTTTAGAAGGTCCCATGATAATTCATATATATTAAACAATGCAGCGCCTGTAAAACAGTACCCAGGCCAAAATGCTCAGTTGAGTATCATTACTGAGTGGCTACTAGCCTAATATTAGAGCCTGCTGGAATGTTATCCTACTAGTCTTTTCCTGTTGATATACTATAGTGCTGCTGGGCCCCTCTGTTGCGATTAGTCTGTGATCCAGACAAAGATGTCTCATTTCAAATACAAATATATTATTTTTTTGTCCTTTGGGATTGGGAGGTATAACTAGAGCTGGTTGAAATCTTTTAATTGAGAAAACTGTGTTGGAATTTTTTTTTTTTATGAACATTTTCATCAAACTAAAAAAAATTATTTTGTTCTCAAAGTGTTGGTTTTTTAAATTTTCTATGGAGAATTTACATGGAAAATTTACCTTTTTCTTTGTTCACTTTTGTCCTTTTTTTTTTTGTTCAGTTTATGTTTGTGGCCATAATTTTTCTCTCTGTTTGCATATTCCATTACTGAACATCTATTCTTTTTCTCCCTTTTGTGTGTGTATATATTTTGTCATTCACTTCAGATTTCTTTCTCCTTTTTCTGCGATTGGTCTCCAGAACACGCCTCTTTTTTCTGTTTGGTTATTGAACATTTCCCTTTTGTGTTTGTTTCATAGCCAGCAACTAGACCTTTCTTCATACTTCTGGGTTTGGTCATTGGACTTTTCTTCTTTTGTTCATACATTTAGTTGCCACACCTCCCTTTTGTTTTTGCATTGTTGGTCAACATTCCTTCCTTTTTAACATTAGCATTTTTTATATCCAAATCAAAACACTTTCTTTTAAAAAAATGATTCATTCTTAAAGCAATTAAATGAAAACATGAAAAATACAATACTAAATGCTGCAGAAATTTTCAAACCCCGCTCCCCCAAAATATTCCAATTCTAAAATTAATGGAATGAAGATTATTTCAGAGTGTTCATGACATCTTGAGAAAGTTTCAATCAGCTTTATGCATTGGCACTCCATTGACTACTTATCCCATTTAAAGCAGGGCTGATTTTGACCCATTCAGCCAAATTCATAAGAGAATTTAATGGAGTCTAAGGGCTGGGTCTACACTACGGGCTAAAATCGATTTTAGATACGCAACTTCAGCTACGTGAATAACATAGCTGAAGTCGAATATCTAAAATCGATTTACTCACCCATCCTCACCGAGCGGGATCGATGTCCGCAGCTCGCCATGTCGATTCCGGAACTCCGTTGAGGTTGGTGGAGTTCCGGAATCGATATAAACGCACTCAGGGATCGATATATCGCGTCTAGATGAGACGCGATATATTGATCCCCGAGCAATCGATTTTAACCCGCCGATACGGCGGGTAGTCTAGACATGGCCTAAGATGCTGTAATTTACTACTTCTTCTGGCCCTGTCAGCACACAAGTAGTGTGCAGTTTATATTCAGTTAGACTCATACACACTTACTGACGTATAACATACACCCACTTACATATCACCGCTAAATTTGTCCCAGAGAGTCTAAAGATACCTACGTTACTGTAACTTGCACACTGAGAAGACTGGAAGAACATGTACTTTCCATCATCTTAGTCTGCTTTAGATTTGCCTCTGAATTTAGAATCAGATTTAAAAAATTAGGTGCTTAAAGATGCAGATAGGCTCCTAGTGGGATTTTCAAAAGCCCTTGGGCACTTAACTCCCAAAGGACAGGAAGAAAAAGAGGAACAAGTAGAAGGAGAAGAAGAAGAAAAGGGGGAGAGAGAGAAGAGAGACAAAGTGGGGGAAGAAATGGAAACTCCATTTATACTAGCCCATGAATTATTCACGTGTGCCAGCTAGTAATTACTTATAATGAGTGTCCGTGCAGCACTTTGATATATCCAGATGAGCGACACTATAGAAAGTGTGTCCGCTGTTTAGATCTAAAGGATAAAGTTCTCATATAAAGGAGAGAACTACCCATGTAATTAGCCTCCTGTGATACGCTTGCTCACTGGCACTGTATCTAGATAAAAATTTCTTAAAATACCAGATTACTTTTTTCAAACTGTGATCTTCAGAGATAATAATTTTATTATAATGCAGGTTGAAAAGTGAAGTGGAACACGCATGACTCTTGGCTGTCCTGACAAGTATGGCATTTGTGTTATTCCTTTCCCAAGCAGGAGTGGCAATGTCTTAACCGTATGCAGTGGCGGTGTAGCCATGTCGGTCCCAGCATATTAGAGAGAGAAGGCAGGTGAGGTCATATCTTTTACCAAACCAACTTCTGTTGGTGAGAGAGACAAGCTTTTGAGCTTACACAGAGCTCTTGTTCGGGTCTGGAAGACTAACTAAAGCTACATCTACACTAGGGAGCTTACAGCAACACAGCTGTACTGATGCAGCTGCACCACTATAAGATCTCTAGTGTAGCCACTCTATGCCAACGGGAGAGAGCTCTCCCATCAACATAATTAATCTACCCCCAATGAGCGGCAGTACAGTGCTGCCCACACCGGTGCTTATATCAGTGTAGCTTATGTTACTCGGGGGGAGGGGAGGGGGGGGTTTATTCACTCCCTTGAGCAACATGTTATACTGGCATAAGTGATATTGTAGACATAGCCTAACACAACTAAATACAAGGTGGAATAGATTGTTTAGCACAAGCAGTTAACACATATTTCAAGGGATCATTCAAGGTGAAGTGACCCATTAACAGACCTCCAGTGAAGTGACCTATTAGCACCCTTCAGTCATAGGGAGGAAAGGAGAAGGAAAAACACCTGCAGGATGGGGGTGGGGAGGTTAGTGGATTATAGATTATTGTAATAAACCATATATCCTGTGTGTCTATTAAGTCCATAACTTTTAGTGTCTACAAAGTTATGAATTAAGCTCCCAGGTTCGTCTTTTGAAAGTGTTGTGAAGGTTTCCTTTGAGGATGAGAACGGATAGGTTAGCTATAGAGTTATGGCTTTGTGAAAAGTGTTCATCCACAGCTGATGTGTTTTTGTCTTTTATCGTTTTCCAGTGTGAGTTCATTTGAGAGTGTGGCGATTGTCTGATTTCACCCACATCGTTGTTATTGGGGCATTTAGTGCATTGGATAAGGTACACCACATATTGTGATAGGCATGTGTAGGACCCAGGGATATTGAAAGGTGTGTTATGGGGGGTGTTGATGATTTTAGCAGCGGTGATATGTCTGCAGGTTTTGATCTGTTGTTCTGGCAAGGTCTGGTGCCTCTTTGAGTTGCTGTGTTCTGGTCTGTAAGGAGCTTGCTTCTGATGAGCTTGGAGAGTTTGGGGCAATTGTTTGAAGGCAAGAAGAGGGGGTTCAGGAAAGATTTATTTGAGAATGGGATCTCCAATGAGTATGAGTTGCAGTTATTTGATGATACTATGTATGGGCTCCACGATGACTGTCACAGCAATGAGAACGTCTAACACTAACCTTTGTTGGACTTCCTCCCCTCCTCGTCCTTCACCCCATTCCACAACATACCCCATGTTCTTTGGATTTCTGGAGAAGTACTTCTCTTACGTATGGGATGCAGCTCCTCTACGCCATCTGCTCAGCCACCACTAACCAAGCTGGAAAAGTTGGCCGTATGCAATGTTGAAAAAAGGACACGGTTGAAGATTAAGTTCAGTTAGCAATTGTGTTGTGTCGGATTGAAAGAGGATTCATTTGTTAGCCCAACGGTGGTAAGATGACTTGGGAATAGTGTTGTCCTGGATAACTTATAACCCGGTCTTTTTTTTTAATATTAGAAATCAATTTTAAAGCAAAAAAGCAGTGATGGAAGAAAGACAAAAAGGAAGGAATGGATTTGATTGAAAAATAGCTCTTTCCTTTGTAGAGATAGCAAATGAGTCTTGTTGCAGCAATAGGTTAGAGCAGGCAAATTTTCAGAGTTCTAGATAAACAAGATACTGCTTGAAGATCAGCAACAGAGAACATTTTAAAAGATGTTTGGTCCACAAGGGAGCAGCAAAAAAAAAACAAAAAACCGAACAACCCAACCTTCCTCAGTATATGCTTATCATTGCAGAAGGAAATAAAACTTTCATGTTTAGTGTCTCTTTATGTTTTATTCTCAAAATGACCTGGGCATTCACCATGTCATGGCTTCAAAGTGGACTCTTTTCTCCAGGAAAGATCATGATGGAGCTTTTAAGTTTTCATCTGGGGCTAAAACTGCTCTAAAAAAAAAAAGCGAAGAAACGAGAACATTAAAGGAGTGCTGTGGTTTCCTTATCATCAGAGATGGACTGATAAATCCCCCTGTTAGTTAAATATCCATTGAGTAAGTACTAATATAAAAAAGAAAAGACACAGAAAGTACAGCATAGGCAGGACCCTGTGAAAATGATATGTGTGACTCATATTCAAATGGGGAAATTTATAGCTTGTGTACATTTCTTATTTTAAAAGACTGCGAGACTATGCAACTCATGGAAATAGTTCCACTGGAGTCAGAGGGACTACTTGTGTAAGTAAATGCTCACCAACTGCACAAAGTGATGCATATATTTAAAAATATGTACATGAGTCAAGGCATTAGATGCCTCAGAGAACTGTAATGAGATCAGAGCGCCTCTGACCTCCTACTCTGCCTATCTGAATATGGCTCAAGGCTTGGATTCTGCTATGGATAGGACGTGAGTGGATTGCTGTGCTTGCACAGAGCTCCACTGACCAACAGAGCTGTGTATGGACCCAGAAGCCCACCTCTGAGCTGTTGGCTGCAGGATCAGGTCCCAAGTTGGTAGTCACCAAAAGCTGTTTTCCAGCTGATGACTGTTCCTTGGATAATATAAAATAAGTTGATGATCTCAGCCCAGTTTCTGGTAGACATGTGTCTGCTTCACAAAACAACCACCTTCACACTTACCACCTGGGCAGTCTCAGCAGAGAGGCCAAGGTTTGAATGGGTCATGAGGATGGAACTACTTTCTCACCTTTAGTAGTTTCCTTCCAAGGAAGAGCTGAGAGGATGTGTGGTCCAGTGGTAGGATGGTAACTTGGGACTCAGGAGAGCAACGTTAAGTTCCTCGCTTTGCCACAGGCTTCTTGGGTGACCATGGGCAAGTCACTCAGTTTCTCGGTTCCCCATCTGTTAATTGGGGATAGTAACACTTCTCTGCTTCCCAGGGATGTTGTGAAGGTAAATATGTTACAGATTGCGCAGTGTTCAGAAACTATGGCAATGGGAGACGTGCAGGAACCCAAGATAAGTATCTAAAAGCACTATGGAATGGTATGCTGAAGCTTGTATTGGCAGAACTGTTTCTTTAGCATCTTGCTGTGCTTCACCTGCTGTTGATCACAGTAAACAACTTAAGCCCCAAAGCATGAGGCTTGATAGCCCTGTTATTTCTTTATCCTAGCCAGAGTAACCAGAGATGCTGTTCTTATTCACGTAAGGGTCTAAGCCTTTTTGGACTCTTACTAAGGTGTTTATCTAAGTAATATCATTCCAGAGTTCAACAGGCTAATGATGTGTTTAAAAAGTATTATCTTTAATATCTTTAAAATTTGTTAGCTTTTATTTCCAAGTGCCCTCTTGGTCTTGTATTGTAGGAAAGAGTGAAAAAAGTAGGAGCAACCAATTAGCCTTATCTATAGACCTCTGTCATACTATATCTTCTTCCTCTTTCCACTCTAAATAGCCCTAGACCTTTTAATTTTCTCTTATGGATTGCCTCCACTCCACCTCGATATCACTAATCATTTTGTGTTGCCCATCAGTGGACCTCATCTCTTTCTACTCTACCTTTTTTGAATTGAGATGATTAAACCTGAATACATATAGTCAAATTGAGGCTGTACCATAGATTTACAAAAATGTCAGAATTATTCTCTGTTCTCTTCTTAATACAGTTTAAGGTTGTATTTGCTTTTGTTTGGTTTTATAATCCACAAGAAAACCTCACCTCCTTGGGATGATGGGAATCTTCAAAGCACCCTGAAATACTGAAAATCATTAGGACCACCCTAAAACCAAAGTGATATCCTAAAGGGACCCTTGGATACTGAAAAGAGTTAGACATTCCCTAGGGGCATGAGACATACAGTAACATTCAAGAGCAAGTTAAAAATCACTTAGAAAAGTTAGATGCCTGCAAGTCACCAGGGCCTGATGAAATGCATCCTAGAATACTCAAGGAGTTAATAGAGGAGGTATCTGAGCTTCTGCTATTATTTTGGAAAGTCATGGGAGACGGGAGAGATTTCAGAACTGGAAAAGGGGCATATGTGCCATCTATAAAAAGGGAAATAAAAACAACCAGGAAACTCAGACCAGTTAGTTTAACTTCTGTGCCAGGAAGTAATGGAGCAAGTAATTAAAGAAATCATCTGCAAACACTTGGAAGGTGATAAGGTGATAGGGCAATAGCCAGCATGGATTTGTAAAGAACAAATCGTGTCAAACAATCTGATAGCTTTCTTTGAATGGATAACGAGTCTTGTGATAAGGGAGAAGCGTGATGTGTATACATAGACTTTAGTAAGGCATTTGATACGGTCTCGCATGATAATCCTTATACATAAATAGGCAATAATTAAGATTGGCTACTATAAGGGGTGACTAACTGCTGATAACTGTAGCTCAGAGAGATAGTTATTAATGGCTCCAATCCTGCTGGAAAGGTATAACAAGTGGGTTCCGCAGGGTCGTTTTGGGACCGGCTCTGTTCAATATCTCTCACGACTTAGATGTGCATAGAAAGTACGCTTATTAAGTTTGCAGCAGACACAAACTGGGAGGACTTATACTAGCATTGGCGGACAAGGTCAAAATTCAAATGATCAGGACAAATTGGAGAAATGGTCTGAGGTAAACCGGATGAAGTTCAATAAAGACAAATGCAAAGTGCTCCACTTAGGAAGGAACAATCAGTTTCACACATACAGAATGGGAAGAGACTGTCTAGGAAGGAGTTGGCAGAAGAGATCTAGGGTCATAGTGGACCCAAGCTAAATATGAGTCACAGTGGTGATACTGTTGCAAAAACAAATGTGATTCTGGGGCATTAAAGGTTGTTGTAACAAGACACGAGAAGTCTTCTCCTCCTCTGCACTGTTAGGCCTCAACTGAGTATTGTGTCCAGTTCTGGGCACCGCATTTCAAGGAAGATGTGAGAAATTGAGAGAGGTCCAGGAAGAGCAACAGAATGATTAAAGGTCTGAGAACATGACCTACGAAGGAAGGCTGAAGAATTGGTTATTTAGTCTGGAAAAGAGAGACTGAGAGGGACATGATAGCAGTTTCAGTATCTAAAAGGTGTCGTAGGAGGAGGGAAAAACTTGTTCACCTTAGCCTCTAATGATAGACAAGAAGCAATGGCTTAAACTGCAGCAATGGAGATTAAGTTGACATTAGAAAAAGTTCCTAACTGTCAGGTAGTTAAACACCTGAAATAATTGCCTAGGGAGATTGTGGAATCTCCATCTCTGGAGATATTTAAGAGTAGGTTAGATAAATGTCTAGACAGTATTTGGTCCTGCCATGAGGGCAGGGGACTGGACTCGATGACCTCTCGAGGTCCCTTCCAGTCCTAGAGTCTATGAGTCTATAAGTCATTTAATTGGTGTCCCAAATACTGTGAATCTTCAAGGTATTCTCCGGGTACATTTTCAGGGGACCCCCAAGGATGCTGGAAATAAATGTGGAATGATGAAAAACCTGTAGGGCCCCATGATTTGCAGTCATGGCTGATGAGAGTCCAAATCTTGTCAGTTTATGCTAAAGATGCATAACTCCAAAAACCTGCCAACAGCTTATGGATGTTATTAAACTTAGGAAAGAATTAAACTTTATCTTCTTTGGAGATTAAACAGCTCTCTATCCAGTAGAAATAAATCCTGAAAACATTTTAGAGGATAGCAAGGGATTTAAATTTGCTGACTCCTTTTATGAGGAGAACTAAATGTGCCTAAGAATGAAAGCATTTGGACAGTGTTCAGTGGTGCCAGGTCAACCCTGTCATCCCTGATCCATGATCATTGCCTGAGACTTTGACCCATTCTCCTGCATACAGTCAGATAAAATCTTGGTGACATTTAATGGGGGCTGTCGCCAGATCCAAGAAGCAGTCTCTGTTTTCCTGGATCTGTCCCACAGCTTGCCAGCAAAGTAGCCATATGTGGCATAATCATAAATATAAATAAATATAAAGCAGGAGAAACTGGGGGAGCTAAGTTTATGTAGTCTAGAGCAGAGAGGTCTCAATAGGGATGTGATCAAAGTCTATAAGCACCTTCCAGAGAACTGTGTGAATAAAGGAAAGGAAATACTTACAGTCTCTGAATTTGGTAGGACAAGCAGCAATGGCCTGAAGTGAAGGAAGGAAAAGTTTAAGTGAAATAGTTTGAAATAGGTTCCTAACAATTATAGCAGTTGGATAGTGGTTGCTAACAAGAGTATCAAATTTAAGGGAAGTTGTGGGGTGAACATGTTTGCCCTGTGAATATTTGTGCATTGGGCACTAAGGACAAAAATTTCAAACCTGAGTGTATAGAGTCAAGCTCCTAAGTCCATTTTTAGGCACCTGAATGGAAGTCACAACTTTCAAAGGTGGTGAGCACCTGCAGTTCCCATTGGCTTCAGGGAGGTCTTCATGGTGCTTAGCACTTTTGAAAATTAGGTTGCCTCTTCAGATGTCTAAATACTGATTTTGGAACCTGTCTCAAGGCACCCTATCTTTAAAAGCTTGGCATTGATGGAGATCAGCTACTCATTTCCCATAGGTTGCCAAAGAGCCAAGAGATGGCAGTGGCATTTGATCACTAATGACCTGGCCTGATTTCTTCTAGTGACCTAAAAGTGAAAAGTGCCAAGTAGAGATACCAATCCCTTGAGCTATATGGTCCCCCTTGGTCCTGGTTTCAGAGAAGTTTTGGTATTTGGTTGTCTTTAAAGATATAGGAAGCACAGTTGGAGAGGCTGACACATTGAGCTTTAAAACTCTTAAGAACTTTGAAACAATTGCTGCTGACACTCTTCAAGATCATGCCCATCCTGTGTGATTTCTAAACAGTATTTGACATGTTGTAGGCAGAACTCATCAAAACGTTCCAACAGGAGCAGTTCATAGAGTGATATTTTGCAGGAGCCAAGCAGGCATTAGAGTGGGACCTCAGAGGAGTAACACTCAGGTCCAAGGAGGCAATTGGGGTCACCTTAAGCAGAGATTCAGTCCTGCAAAGCAAAGCATAAATCAGGGGTAGGCAACCTATGGCATGGGTGCTGAAGGCGGCACACAAGCTGATTTTCAGTGGCACTCACACTGCCCAGGTCCTGGCCACCGGTTTGGGGGGCTCTGCATTTTCATTTAATTTTAAATGAAGCTTCTTAAACATTTTAAAAAATGTATTTACTTTACATACAAGAATAGTTTAGTTATATATTATAGACTTATAGAAAGAGACCTTCTAAAAACGTTAAAATGTATTGCTGGCACGCGAAACCTTAAATTAGAGTGAATAAATGAAGACTCGGCACAGCACTTCTGAAAAGTTGTCGACCCCTGGGCATAAATCAACAAATATGGCCAAGGTCTTGAAAACGAAAGTGAAAGGAAGTGTAAACGTATCCCACTGTGGGGACACAAAGAGATGTTAGGGATTTTAAGCAGACTTGTGAGGTCGCTGAGAAAGCAACAAGAAATATCAAAGACTCCAAAAAGGCTCTTAGAAAGCAACCACAAAGCTCAAAGACTCAGAAAAGGCCCACAGACAGCGACAGTAATCCCAAACACTCCAAAAAAGCTCTCCCAAAATGGTTGGTCCTTCAGGACCCAGAAATAGAGATGTGAGGCACACTCCAGGATGTTAAAAGGTCTGAGAACACTAGACATCTGAGTCACTGCTGATGACGGTTTCACACGTCAATGCCGAAGATATACTCCCCCAACTGTCACAACACTATCCCGGCTTCCACACAAGTTTTCACCAACCTGGACCCTGCACCCTACCCCCTTCACACACCGAATAGGAAGAGTCAAGATGGCCATTCAGAAGAATTGCAGGAGGTTGTTTTGGTTTTTTTTTAGAGTCTCCTGTTTCAATTAATGGGAATAACAGAGCTCAGAATCCATGTAGCACTTAAAAAAGGTGCTCCTTCAAAGCTGACTGGAGGAAAAGGCTATGCCATTCAGTGAAAGAACTTGATTGGGTAATTCCAGACTGAAGGGAGTGAGCCTGTGTCTCCATTCTCACTCTAGTTCACTGGGGAATATGGCCAGCCTCAGCGTCGTGTCCAGATTCTTAATGCATTACTTTGCCCCCTAAGGAGCACTGATGGCATCCACAAAATCAACAGACTTTAATGCATGCATATCACTATTTTACAACTTCCCAGTGACAAAGTATCCTTTCCACTAACTTCAGTTCTGTGGAACGCTCCATCATTCTGGACTGTCTCTGAGCTAGGCAGGTATCCCTGGTTCGGAGCTATCATAGTGCTTGCTCCCACATTCAACAACTCTTGTTTTTTAAATCGGGTCTCATCTTTCTTAATGGAGATTATTTTGCTGAGAAGCCTGTCCCTAACTCATTAGTGTTAAAAATAAATACATACATAAAAATGTTGAAACTGAAGCCAGGCTCCAGATGTAAAAAGCAAACACATTAAAGTACCACATTAATTCAGTGCTGCACTCATTCCATCTTAAAGTGAGAGATTTAGCAGTGCTGTTCAATATGTCTAAAACGAGGTCAAAAACATGTAGGTTCTGCAAAAAAAGCACCTGCTCCACTCCTCCTATAACAAGCTGCTTTTTGTTCTGCTGCATTTGGAGAGAGGTGGAGAGAGCATACATCTCTTATATCTTAAATGGGGAGTTGAGAGTGGGGGCCCATCTTTTTATCAGGATCATATGTTTTGGATGGGACAGTGAATTTGAAAATAGCCAGCAGCTTAAAGAAAATGCTGTGTTTCTCCTCTCGCCATTCCATTTTTCCTTTAAAGGATCCCACAAGAAGAACAATCCTTAAGATTGATCCCACAGAACACAAGATCAGCAGTTGTCCCTTTCCTCTTCCTCCCAAAGGCTGTCAACACCCACTCCATTTTAATGGTTTTGTATAAGCTATCTTGATTAGTTAGTGTCTCTGGAAGCCCAGTCACTTGACACATTGAAGACTATGCTGGGTAAAGCCTGGAGGCCATAATGTAGAGAACAGTGCCCTGAAGGAGCGCTCTTGTGATTTCATAGGTCTTTTCCATGCAGGACTTTCTATGCAGGATGTTACCATTAATTAAGCCTTCTTTTTTCAGAGCCCCCAAGACAAGCATTCTCTACCCTGAAAGAAGTTTTGCCTCACTCTCCCTCATTTCGTCACATTCCCTCTTATTGGGTAGGACAAATTTTGTTTCTTTTCACTGGCCAGCCACATGTGCTTTGAGCCCTGCCTGCTTTTTGGAAGAGTATCCCCTAGTCAGGGCCAGCGCTTCCATTTAGGCGGCCTAGGCAATCACCTAGGGCACCAGGATTATTGGGGGGCGGCATTTTGCTGGGGGGGGGAGCGGCAGGCAGCTCCGGTTGACCTGCCGCAGTTGTGCCTGCGGATGGTCCGCTGCTCCCGCGGCTCCGGTGGACCTCCTGCAGACACGCCTGCAGCAGCTCCACTGGAGCTGCAGGACCAGCACGCGGGGCGGCGAAATGGCCCTGTGCCTAGGGCGCTAAAAATGCTAGCGCCGGTCCTTCCTTCAGTTGGTAGAGTTGTAAATTATATCACCCACGTGTTAGCACATTAGGTTTTGAAATGGACAATACTAAAACTGTAGAAAGTTTCTAGAGGCAGGCAGATTCATTCTGAATAAGAACTAGCCCCTACCTGTTACTATCTGACTAGGCAGAGAGCTCATGTCATAAGAAGCCTGCAGATCACGCTGGGAAACCTAGAGTGACAGGAAATTTGAAACAAGAAGCAGAGAGGGTTGAGAGACCTTCTGGGCCTCATGGACTTCAGACATAAGGGATTCATGTTGAAGGGACTGCAGAAAGGGGAGGGAGCTGGGAAATAAAGAGAGGGAGGTCCATTGTGTGAGATCTGAGTGAAAGGTGGAACTGTCTCCAAAGTCTTGGATAAACTTTGGTTGAAAATAGTTACTTGTTCAAATGGAATGTTTGGAGTTTCCCGGTTACTAGTCCCCATTAAGGGTTAATTTTCCTCATTATAGCGAGCGTCCTAGCAGCTGAGAAGTCAGTGAGCTGTCCACATCAGCCAGAAGTATGAGCACTGATGGACTCTATGCATTTCAGTAGAAACCATTAGTTGGCAAGCTGACTATCTGCATCCTGCAGTACGTTAAACCTTATGAAAACAACACAGCCAGCTTGGTTGGCTTTGGTTGCCACTGTGAAGATGAGATTAGAAGAGCTTTCAGAAGACAGGTTAGGTTGGGAAAAGGGAAAAGAGATGAAGAGAAAACTACTAGAATGGTAAAAAATGTTCCGACAGAACCGTTTTCTGTTGGAAAATGCTGATTTGACAAAATCAAATCATTTTGCAGGAATGCATCCATTTTGTCAAAATTTTTAACAGGAAATTATCAAAATGTTTCATTTTGACATAAAGTAGTATATTTATAATATAATATTTGAGATGATAAAGTTGAAACTAAAGTTGAAACAAAATGTTTTGATAAGATTGTTTCCATGTTTCCAGTGTAACAGTTTTTGGAAATTTCCTTTTGCAGGAAATTTTGAAATTTCAACTTCATTCCCATTCATGGTAAAGGGAAATGCTGAGTTGTCAAGATTTCTCACAGGGTAGAAATTGCACTTTTGACCAACTGTAAAACAACTCATACAATATATCAAAAGAGATAAAAGAGACAAGTGATTAGAGTTTGGTTTGGGTAGGTTTGGCTGGGGTAGGTTCCAAGGTATCTTTGATTGTACTCAGCTTGTCAGCTTTTCTGTGGAGACACATGCAGTTTGCTGAAAATTAAAGGAATAAAAAATAAGAAAAAAAAATACTCCTGTATATTTCACTTCACAATTTTATTGTCTGGAGAGCATTCCCCTCCTAACCGAGCCCAGTCATGGATACTCATATTTTTCTAACCATGTTATGTCTTCACTCCTCCAGTTCACATTAACCTTCTATTCCTACCAGTCCTTTCACTGGCAACTCATCTCAGCACAATCATCCGGAAACCAGGGAACACTGCCATCTCCATGATTAATGGTTTCCTCCATTGAATTGCAATTACAGGTTTTAATCAGTTCATTATTCCACCTAGTTTTGGGGTCTTGACAGTTATGCTGTGGAAACTAATTGAATTGGCTTCCCCTCAAGGCATTCCTATGAAAAGATCTTGTCTTGAGAATGGGGAAATTTTGGGCTAATTGGCCATCTCAGATCTAATTTTCTTTTTTTCCGGTCTTAAAAAAGAGTTTTCATTTCCCAACCCCCAGCACCCAAAAGCTCCTGTTTTCCATTTCTCTCTCCCAATTTCTTTTCCTTTGAAATGCAAGATATAGGCACTGCTGAAAGTTCAACTTGAGATACCAGCTGGGAATCCAGCACTTTGAGCAGTGTTCAGATAAACACTACCATTCTTCTGAGGATGGTCACCCCACAGAGCTGCCATTTGTCTCTTCTCCTTTAGCTACTTTTTCACTGATGCTAGACAAGTGGGTGTCTTTTGTATTAGCAGACTGTTTCCCAGTGACCAACAGGAATCTCATGCTCAGCTTTTGATCTAAGTCACCTTTTACTTCATGTCTGTCATTTCACATGCACAGAGCTGCAAAGCAACAGTACTTTCACTCAGAGGGGTGCAGATGGCAAAGTTCCCCAAGGACATAAACTCTCAGAAAATAATTCAAGTTACTTGACACTTAATACCCTATAAATCTACCAAAACTCCCCAATTGGACTCTATTGTAGCACACAGAAATGATCCAAAACCAGTTTCAGTATCAAGTGAAGTCAGATCCAGATGTTAGCGCAGCATGAGGAAGTATAACAGCACTAGTTGCTGAAGCATTTCCTGGTTCAAGTAGTCTACTGCCTCCATATTTCACGGACCACCCAAGTTTCCCTTTGAGAAGTCCCCATTGCTTTTTTCCCTTGGTGCTTTGGATTGGGTGTTCTGGTCATTTAAAACAGCTGTTTAGAAATGTGCTTGTCCACCGTGATTGTCCCTTCCTTTTGTTTCAGTGTCATAGGGATTGTGGTCATTCTAATGAGGGGATTTGTGAGCTTTAATAGCCAAAGCATGGGCTATAGAGCAGGTATGGTGTAAGCTAAAGGAAGGAGAAAGGGAAAACAGCATTCAGGGTCTATCCTAGTTCCACACATAATCACCAGGGCACTTCAAGCAAACCCCACAACTCGCTTTTGCAAAGGTCTTAGACCAGAGGTCATCACCAAAGGTCTGTTTTGCGGTGTTAGCTATTCTAAATGTGAGCTGAAAACCTCTTTTACCTGCCAAGACCTAGATTCAGGGTTCTCTGTTTCTCTTGTAACAGTCAGGGACAGTTCAAGCATGTGAATCAGACAGAGAATTGCATTTCTCACGTTACTTTAAGTCATAATGATGTCATCACTAAGGATACGATTTTGTCATGGCAGTTATGGATTCTGTGACTTCCAAAGACCTCCATGATTTCAACCCTCAACTGCTGGGAGCTGCAGAGTCCTACCACCTCCCACAGGGGCAGGGAGCTGTGGGGTACCCCTGCCACCTGAGGCAGGGTGCCCCCTGAGCTTTGAGCCAGCACAAGCGACAGGGGGATCCCCACAACTCCCCGGCCCACACGGGCAGCAGGGGAACCTGCTGCAGCTCCAATCCATGGGTGTCTGTGACCTGCCCATGACATGTCCATGACTTTTACTAAAAATATCCATGACAAAATCACTCATGGCTTGGGAATCTCAGAACCATGAACTAAAGCTCCAGAGACTCAGTAAATGAAACAATTACTTTTAACGCTGTTGTTTTTAAATATTATTTTTTTAAAACTCATTCAATTTGGAAATTTTAACCACAATCATCTTCTTTTCGATAGGTCTAGACATAGCCAGGAGTTCCCCTCTAGGTGCACTTGAGGTGTTTTTCTTTGTCCCCAGGGGAAACACCCCATCGACCAGCTTCGATGCTTTGGAGAACAGTGAAGTCAGATCATAGCAAGTTGGTAGGAGCGTGTTTTCACGCAGGCTGGGGCAGGGCCAGTGCAAGGAATTTTCGTGCCCTAGGCGAAACTTCCACCTTGCACCCCCCACCCAGCTAACCTCGCCCCCCCCATGGCAGCTAACTCAGCCCCCCACCTGGGGAGCCCGCCTGCAGCAGATACGCCCCCACCGTGACAGCTAACCCCTCTCCCCGCATCCCGTCGTGGCAACTAACCACGCCCAAGGAGACTCCCCCGTCCCCCCACAGCAGCTAACCCCACCTGGGGAGACTTCCCCCCTCGCCACGGCAGCTAACCCTGCCTGGGGATACCTCCTGCGGAAACTAAGCCTGCCTGAGTAGCCCGCCCCAGCTCACCTCGGCTCGGCCTCCTCCACTGAGCACGTCGGCGCTGCTCTAATTCTTTTCCCTGCCCAGGCTTGCGGCGCTG